>NW_027139843.1:0-88033 GCF_035084215.1 Heptranchias perlo
TGTGAGGGTTTCAAATCAGTAAAATAGGTCCTTGAAATGTGGCTCATTCCAGCAGACAGGTCTCCTGGTCAAACCAGTCCTGCCCTGGGCTGTCCCTGGATTAACATGAGAACGGACAGGTCCCTGAGGGAGACACATTGAGATTCAGTCTAATATCTCAAATGATGTGGAGATGCCGGTGATGGACTGGGGTGGACAAATGTCAGGAATCTTACAACACCAGGTTATAGTCCAACAGTTTTATTTGAAAATCACAAGCTTTCGGAGGCTTTCTCCTTTGTCAGGTGAGTGTGGGATTCCATGAAAGGCACCGCTTTATAGTCAGAGCACAATGCCTGGTGATTACAGATAATCTTTCCAACTGCCCGTAGTCAAGGCAATCAAAGGAGTCGAATAGTGTTCAGAAAGAGATACGGGACAATCAGTATATTCAGTAGTCCCGTATGTAACGTCTCTCTGAACACTATTCGAATCCTTTGATTGCCTTGACAACGGGCAGTTGGAAAGATTATCTGTAATCACCAGGCATTGTGCTCTGACTGTGGAATCCCACACTCACCTGACAAAGGAGAAAGCCTCCGAAAGCTTGTGATTTTCAAATGAAACTGTTGGACTATAACCTGGTGTTGTAAGATTCCTTACAGAATATCTCAAAGGCTGAAGTGGAGAGCTCCCCGGGGGTAGGGGATGGCCGTGTGTCTCGTCCCAAACCCTCCCCAGGGGCGGGGGACAATCTCTCAGTCTGCCGGGGTCCTCCAGCCTGTCCTGAGTGTATTTCTCTCTCTCTCTCTCTCCCAACTTTTCTCTCTCTTCAGATTCTCTTGTTTGTAACCGGGATTTGTGTTTCAGTGTTGGGGCTGAGGGATTGTCGGTGTAACTGGGAGAGGGAGTGGGAGGGAGGGGGGAGAGAGAGGGGGAGTGGGAGGAGAGGAAACTCTGGGCTCTTGCTGTGCCTTTTTAATCCCTTGCTTTTGTGTTGTAATCAATTCCCTCTCTCCCCTCAGGAAACTTTTCGATGAAATGCTGCAAGGAGATGATCCAGGAAAGAGACATTTTGTGAGAAGGAGGAGGATGAGGGGGAATCCTGGGCCAAGAATCGTTCTCTCTGCTGGGGACTGACTGACTGAGACCTTCACCGCGGCCTGGACCCGATGGGGGCCACGTGAGTCATGTCTGGGTTACTCTGGGGTCACTGGGACATTCTGGGGATCACTGGGACATTCTGGGGACACTGGGGGATCACTGGGACATTCTGGGGACACTGGGGGATCACTGGGACATTCTGGGGACACTGGGGGTTCACTGGGACATTGTGCAGGAGCTGACACTGAGACACACACTGACCGTCTGACAGTGCAGCGCTCCCTCAGTACCGACCGTCCGACAGAATATCACCATCTGTTCACTGCAAGTGCAACTTTTCAGAAATAACACAAAGTGGATCAAACTATTCTTCAGAGGCTGACAATGTGACATATCTCGGGTCTTAATTGAAATTAAAAGCTCTTTCAGGGAGCGTCCTGCAGCACCCAGAGGGCCCAAATGTGAAAACAGACTCCAAATGTTTTCTTAGTTTGAAGTTTAATTTTTGAAAAGGTCACTGACAACTCAGAAAGAAATCGTGTTAATTCTCAAGCCATTTTGGGCCCCCATGTGAAATTGTATTGTAATGGAACCACACAGACACATGGGGAAGCTCGGGTGCAAACTGATTGGAATTTGAGATTTTAATCCCATATTCATTTGTGGCACAGCTCAGCTCAATTCAAACCCAATGTCTGTGCAAGGGACACGTGTCTCCTGACTGTACAGTCTGTGTGTGTGTGTGTGTGTGTGTGTGTGTGTGTGTGTCTCAGTCTCACTGGTCTCATAACATAACTTTAAAGCAGTAAAATTAACCAGAACTTGCTCCAAAGACAAAACCGATCCGCACCCATGAGGACGGCCTCAACCGGGATCTTGGATTCATGTCACGCTGCACGTAACCCCACCAGCGAACAAAAGCTATCTGTTTTTAATATAACGGGTCATATGCTGGCTTTCTCTGCCTTCTGGATGTTTCTGCCTCTCTCTTTTCTGTTTTTATTTGTGTTGACTGTATATTCGGGGGCTCTGTAGGTAACACCTCTCTGTCTGAACACTGTGATTGCCTTGGCAACGGGCAGTTGCAAAGACTATCTGTAATCACCATGTATTGTTCTGTGATTTATAAATGCGTAGGCTTCGAGGAGTTCCTGACATTTACCTGAGGAAGGAGGAAGCCTCCAAAAGCTTGTAAATTTCAAATAAAATCGTTGGACTATAACTTGGTGTTGTAAAATTGTTTACAATTGTCAACCCCAGTCCATCACCGGCATCTCCACATCATGGCTAAAACCGATCCAGATCTTGAAGGTGTGATGATTTCCTCCTTCTCTCTGCTCTGTTGGTGGGAGGCTCATTTCCAGTCCCAGGTATTTGTCTATTCCCCATGTCTGATGGGTTGGTTCCTGTGAACAGTTTGTCAGAGAGTGTTTCACTGCCTCAGGGTGTTTACAGAGAGTGCCTCAGGGTGTTTACAGTTTTTTTCCACACCGTTCACCTGAGGAAGGAGGAAGCCTCCGAAAGCTTGTGGAATTTAAAATAAATTTGTTGGACTATAACTTGGTGTTGTAAAATTGTTTAGAATTTACAGAGAGAGAGATAAGCAGCTCCCATCCTGGTCTGAAAGACCCAGTCAATGAGAGATTTATAAACAATCCAGCCCAGTGCAGTTAAACCTTGTCCCCCATTAATCCAAACACACCATATTGTGAGCAAAATTCAATATTTCACAGGGCCAGTGAGTCCAAGACACAGATTGTACCCACCTCCCGAAACTCAACTCCTTACTGTAAAAAGTGTCTGTCAAAACACAGCCCGTTTAGGGACTGAACCCCTCAAATAACCGTTACACTCAACATTGCAATCTCTCAGTGAATCATTCCCTTTTACCCACTGTGTGCTGTGCATGTCCAGGAGCTGACACTGAGACACACACGGGCCGTACAGTACCTGAGTACTTTTCAATCAAGAGAAATTCAGAAAGACAACAGAGAGAGAGGGGCAGAGAGAGAGAAAAGGACAGAGAGAGAGGGGGAGAGAGGCAGAGAGAGAGAGAGAAAAAGGCAGAGCGGGGAGAGAGTCAGAGAGAGAAAGACAGAGAGGGTGAGAGAGAGAGGAGCGAGAGGCAGAAGGAGAGAGGGGGACAGAGAGAAAGAAAAAGAGAGAGAGAGGGGCAGAGAGTGTGGTAGAGAGGCAGAGAGTGGATTGGTCCTGCCTGGTGATTTACCCATTTCCCGCGAGCAGCCAGGCCTTTCTGGGCTGTTTAATGGCTTCTCACCAGCAAGGGAGGGCCCCATCTCCCACCTCGCAATAAACTCTTTCAATCAGATGCTTCCTCTCACCCTCACACATTACCACTGTCACAAGCCGCACACCCACAACCCACAGGTCACACACACTGGCACCTATTCAACCATGACAGGCACATCACCCAAACAACCACCAGGTCCCTCACCGACACACGTCCCGTTTTCTTGCAGGGAGTCCCTCTCTCTCTGTCCCCCCTCTCTCTGTCCCCCCTCTCTCTGTCCCCCCTCTCTCTGTCCCCCCTCTCTCTGTCCCCCCTCTCTCTGTCTTTTTCTCTCTCTGTCTTTTTCTCTCTCTGTCTTTTTCTCTCTCTGTCTTTTTCTCGCTCTGTCTTTTTCTCGCTCTGTCTTTTTCTCGCTCTGTCTTTTTCTCGCTCTGTCTTTTTTTCTCTCTCTGTCTTTTTCTCTCTCTGTCTTTTTCTCTCTCTGTCTTTTTCTCTCTCTGTCTTTTTCTCTCTCTGTCTTTTTCTCTCTCTGTCTTTTTCTCTCTCTGTCTTTTTCTCTCTCTGTCTTTTTCTCTCTCTGTCTTTTTCTCTCTCTGTCTTTTTCTCTCTCTGTCTTTTTCTCTCTCTGTCTTTTTCTCTCTCTGTCTTTTTCTCTCTCTGTCTTTTTCTCTCTCTGTCTTTTTCTCTCTCTGTCTTTTTCTCTCTCTGTCTTTTTCTCTCTCTCTCTTTTTCTCTCTCTGTCTTTTTCTCTCTCTGTCTTTTTCTCTCTCTGTCTTTTTCTCTCTCTGTCTTTTTCTCTCTCTCTCCCACTCTCTCTCTCTACCGCTATCTCTGTCACTCTCTCTCTCTCCCTCAGCCCTCTCACTGTCTTTTTCTCTCTCTCTCTCTGCCTCTCTCCCGCTCTCTCTCTTCCCCTCTCTCTTTGTGACTCCCTCTCTCCATCCCTCTCTCTGTCCCCATCTCTCTCTTTCTTTTTCTCTCCACCTGTCTCTCTCTCTCTCTCTCTCTCTCCCCCCCCCCCCTCGCTGCCGCTCTTCCTCTCTCTGTCCCTATCTCTCTCCCCCTGTCTCTCTCTCTCTCTCGCTGCCTCTCTCCCTTCTCTGTCTTTTTCTCTCTCTCTCTCTCTCTCTCTATCTTTTTCTCTGTCTCTCTGTCCCTCTCTCTCCCTCTGCCTCTTTGCCCCTCTCTCTCTCTGTCTCTCTCTCTGTCTTTTTCTCTCTCTCTGTCCCTCTCACCCCTCTCTCTCTCTCACCCCTCCCACTCTGTCTTTTTCTCTCTCTCTCTGTCTCTCCCCCTCTCTCTCACCCCCCCCTCTCTCTGCCTCTCTCCTGCTCTCACTCTGTCTCTCTCTCTTCCCCTCTCTTTCGCTGCCTCTCTTCCTCTCTCTGTCTTTTTCTCTCTCTCTCTCTCTCTCTCTATCTCTCTCTGCCTCTCTCTCTGTCTTATTCTCTGTCTCTCCCCCATCCTCTGTCGTTTTCGCTCTCTCTCTCTGCCTCTTTCCCCCTCTTCCTCTGTCTCTCTCTCTCTCTGTCTTTTTCTCTGTCTCTCTGTCCCTCTCTCTCCCTCTGCCTCTTTCCCCCTCTCTCTCTGTTTCTCTCTTTCTCTGTGTGTGTCTCTCTCTCTCTGCCTCTCTCCCTCGTCTCTCCGTCCTTTTCTCTCTCTCTATCCCTCTCTCCCGCTCTCTCTGTCTTTTTCTCTCTCTATCCCTCTCTCCATCATTCTCTCTCTCTCTCTGCCTCTCTCCTCCACTCTCTCTGTCCCTCCCTCTCTCAGCCTCTCTTCTCCTCTCTCTGACCTTTTCTCTCTCTCTCTCTCCCCCTCTCTCTCTCTGTTTTATTCTCTATCTATCTGTCCCCCTCGCTTTCTCGCTGCCTATCTCCCCCTCTCCCTCTGTCTTTTTCTCTCTCTGACCTTCTCTCTCTCTCTCTCTCTCTCTCCCCCTCTCTCTCTCTGTCCATTTCTCTCTCTCCCCCTCTCTCTCTCTCTCTCTCTCGGCCTCTCACACCCTCTGACACTGAGACACACATGGGCCGTACAGTACCAGACAGGAGTGAATCGTTCCCTTTTACCCACTGTGTACTATACATGTACAGGAGCTGACACTGAGACACACACAGGCCGTACAGTACCTGAGTACTTTCCTAACAAGAGAAATTCGGAAAGACAACAGAGAGAGAGGGACAGAGAGAGAGGGGGTGAGAGGCAGAGAGAGAGAGAGAGAGAAAAAGACAGAGCGGGGAGACAGAGAGAGAGGAGGCGAGAGGCAGAGAGAGAGAGAAAAAGATGGAGACAGGGCGAGAGAGAGGCAGAGAGTGAATTGGTACTGCCTGGTGATTTACCCGATTCCTGCGAGCAGCCAGGCCTCTCTGGGCTGTTTAATGGCTTCTCAACAGCAAGGGGGGCCCCCATCTCCCACCCACCAAAAAACTCTTTCAATCAGATGCTTCCTCTCACCCTCACACATTACCACTGTTGCAAGCCGCACACCCACAACTCACAGGTCACACACACTGGCAGCTATTCAACCATGACAGGCACATCACCCAAACACCCTGCAGGACCCTCACCGACACAAGTCCCGCTTTCTGGCAGGAGACCCCCTCACACTCTCTCTCCCCCTCGCTCTGTCTTTTTCTCTCACCCTCTGTTCGCTGTCTTTCTCTGCCTCTCTCCCCTCTCTGTCATTTTCTCTCTCTCTCTTTCTCTCTCTCTATCTCTCTGCCTCTCTCTGTTATTCTCTCTCTCTCCCCCCACTCTCTCTGTCTTTTTCTGTCTCTGCCTCTGTCTCTCTCTGCCTCTCTCCCCTTCTCTCTGTCCCTCTCTCTCCCTCTGCCTCTTTACCCCTCTCTCTGTCTCTCTCTGCCTCTCTCGCCCTGTCTTTGCCTTTTTCTCTGTCTCTCTCTCGCTCTCTTTCTATCTCTCTCTCCATCATTCTCTCTCTCTCTCTCCTCCTCTCCCTCTCTATCCCCCTCTCTCTCTCTCGGCCTCTCTTCCCCTCTCTGACTTTTTCTCTCTCTCTCTCCCCCTCGCTCTCTTTCTCTCTCTCTCTGTTTTTCTCACGACCTATCTGTCCCCCTCGCTGTCTCTCTGCCTATCTCCCACTCTCCCGCTGTGTTTTTCGCAATCTGTCTCTCTCTCTCTCTCTCTCTCTCTCTCGCTGTTACTCTCTCTCTCTCTCTCTATCTCTGTCACCCTCTCTCTGTCTCGGCCTCTCACACCTTTGACACTGAGACACACACGGGCCGTACAGTACCAGACAGGAGTGAATCGTTCCCTTTAACCCACCATGTGCTGTACATGTACAGGAGCTGACACTGAGACACACAGTAACAAACTTTATATGGTATCAGGAGTTAACCCCTTACATGCTGTTTCTAGCAATACAAAAATATAAGTTAAATTAGATGGTGGGGAGGGCAGGAATGCTGTGGACCAAATCGCTCATCTCTGCCCAGCTCCGTCATGCCAGAATATCAGCATCTGTTCGAGCCCAAATTCCTCCCTTCGTTCACTGCAAGTGCAACTTTTCAGAAATAACACAAAGTGGATCAAACTATTATTCAGAGGCTGACAATGTGACATATCTCGGGTCTTAATTGAAATTAAAAGCTCTTTCAGGGAGCGTCCTGCAGCACCCAGAGGGCCCAAATGTGAAAACAGCCTCCAAATGTTTTCTTAGTTTGAAGTTTAATTTTTGAAAAGGTCACTGACAACTCAGAAAGAAATCGTGTTAATTCCGAAGCCATTTTGGGCCCCCATGTGAAATTGTATTGTAATGGAACCACACAGACACATGGGGAAGCTCGGGAGCAAACTGATTGGAATTTGAGATTTTAATCCCATATTCATTTGTGGCACAGCTCAGCTCAATTCAAACCCAATGTCTGTGCAAGGGCCACGTGTCTCCTGACTGTACAGTCTGTGTGTGTGTGTGTGTGTGTGTGTGTCTCAGTCTCACTGGTCCCATAACATAACTTTAAAGCAGTAAAATTAACCAGAACCTGCTCCAATGACAAAACCGATCCAGATCTTGAAGGTGTGATGATTTCCTCCTTCTCTCTGCTCTGTTGGTGGGAGGCTCATTTCCAGTCCCAGGTATTTGTCTATTCCCCATGTCTGATGGGTTGGTTCCTGTGAACAGTTTGTCAGAGAGTGTTTCACTGCCTCAGGGTGTTTACAGAGAGAGAGAGAGAAGCAGCTCCCATCCTGGTCGGAAAGACCCAGTCAATGAGAGATTTATAAAACAATCCAGCCCAGTGCAGTTAAACCTTGTCCCCCATTGATCCAAACACACCATATTGTGAGCAAAATTCAATATTTCACAGGGCCAGTGAGTCCCAGACACGGATTGTACCCACCTCCCTAAACTAAACTCAACTCCTTACTGGAAAAAGTGTCTGTCAAAACACAGCCCGTTTAGGGACTGAACCCCTCAAATAACCGTTACACTCAACATTGCAATCTCTCAGTGAATCGTTCCCTTTTACCCACTGTGTGCTGTACATGAACAGGAGCTCACACTGAGACACACACGGGCCGTACAGTACCAGACAGGAGTGAATCCTTCCCTTTTACCCACCGTGTGCTGTACATGTACAGGAGCTGACACTGAGACACACACGGGCCGTACAGTACCAGACAGGAGTGAATCGTTCCCTTTTACCCACTGTGTACTGTACATGTACAGGAGCTGACACTGAGACACACACGGGCCGTACAGTACCAGACAGGAGTGAATCGTTCCCTTTTACCCACTCTGTGCTGTACACGTACAGTACAGTTGTGGTGGTGGTTGTTGTGGCGGCCCAAACGCAAAGGCCGCCGCTCTGGCATCGCTCTGGGATCCCCAGCTGCACCCTGGCCTCTGGGCTGACTGGGTGCACGCTGGGATCCCGGCATCACTCTGGGGTCACTGGGACATTCTGGGGTCACTGCGGGATCACTGGGACATTCTGGGGTCACTGCGGGATCACTGGCGACACTCTGTCGGCCTCTTGCCGCCATCTGATAAGATGACGGCGGCGGCCATTTTTTCCAAGATGGTGGCCGTGCTTGCCGCCATTTTATCCAAGATGTCGGCCGCGCCTGCTGCCATGTTTTCCAAGATGGCGGCCGTGCTTGCTGCCATTTTTTCCAAGATGGTGGCCGCGCCGGCCGCCATTTTGTCCAATACGGACTCTGCGCTTGCCTCCATTTTGTCCAAGCTGGCTTCATTTATTATATAAATAATTGAAAAGTTTAAAATGTAAAATAAATAACTCAATATTTTAATTCATTAAATAAATGCTTATTTTATTATATCAATAATCAAATTGTTTTCAAGTGTTTAATTTATTATATGAATACTTCAAATGTTTCATTTATTATAAAGTGAATTCAATAGTTTAAATTATTCGATTGATTAATTTATTATGTAAATAACCGAGTTTAATTTATTGTATAAAAAATTCAACAGCTAAATTTATTATGTAAATAGTTCAATTGTTTAATATTTTATAAATAATTCAAGCGTTTAATTTTTATGTAAATTATTGAATTGTTTAATTTATTATATGAATAATTAAATTGATATATTTGATAAATAATTCAGTAGTTTAATTATATAATTGAAGTGTATAATTTACTATATAAATAGCTCCGTTTAATTTATTGTATAAATAATTCAATTTGTGAATTTATTATACAAATAAACAAGTGTTTAATTTATTATATGAAGCATTCAAGTGTATAATTTATTACGTAAATACTTCATTTGTTTAATTTATTATCTAAATAATTCAACTGTTTCATTTATTATATAAATAATTCAATAGTTTAATTCATTATATAAATAATCATTTGTTTAATTTCTTACATAACTACGTCAGTTGTTAAATTAAACTATTGAATTATTTTCATAATAAATTAAATATCCAAATCATTCAATAGTTTAATTTATTATATAATAATGCATGTCTAATTTATTATATAAAAAAATCAATTGTTTAATTTATTATATAAATAATTCAAGTGTTAAATTTATTCTATGAAGAAACAATGGTTTAATTCATTATACAAATAATTTGTGTTTAATTTATTATATAAATAATTCAACAGCTTAATTTATTACATAAATCACACAAGTGTTAAATTTATTATATAAATAACCAATTATATTGTTTAGTTTATTATATAAATAATCCAAGTGTTAAAATTATTATATAAAGAGGTCAAGTGTTTAAATTGTATAATTAATTCACAGGTTTAACTTATCATACAAAGATTCAAGTGTTTATTTAATCATATTAATAATCCATTATTTAATTTATTGAATGAAGAATTTCAAAACGTTATTCATTATATAAATAATCAAGTGTTTCATTCATTATATAAATAATCAAGTGTTTCATTTATTATATAAATAATCAAGTGTTTCATTTATTATATAAATAATCAAGTGTTTCATTTATTATATAAATAATCAATTGTTGACTTTATTACATAAAGAAGTCTCGTGTTTAATTTATTATATAAATAATTCACCTAAATATTGAGTTCTTTATATAATAAATTAAACGAAGGAATATTTATATAATGAATTAAACTATTGAATTATTTCTATGATAAATTAAACACTAATTTTTTATGTAATAAATTAAAGAATTGATTATTTAATGAATTGAACTATTCAATTATTTATGAAATGAATTGAATGATTGAATTATTTAGAAAATAAATTAAACACTTGAATTATATGCTTCCAATGTCTTTGTTTTTCGGTCTGATATTAAGATCATCAATGGCGGCTGCATCACCCAGCATGCAGCGCGGTTCAGATTGTGCCCTGTCTGAATCAGTGGAGCCCAGTGCGCAGGCGCAGTAGTGACTCATTACCGGTCAGTGTGTCCTGAGCATGCGCGGCCAGTCGAGGCTGCGGGAGGAGCGCGTTCGGTGCAGGTCAGAGGATCGGAGCAAGAGGCTCAATAAACCCCGGGGCCCGGGTCCGGGCTCAGGCCCAGGCTCAGGCTTTACAAACCCCGAGTGCGGCCCCAGACCCGAATATAAAACAGTGAACATTATCCCCCCCTCACTCCCCGCCGGGAAATGAAGGGGAAATGGGGATCGGTCAGGGAGCGTCTGTAAATGAAGGGGAAATGGTGATCGGTCAGGGAGCGTCTGTAAATGAAGGAGAAATGGTGATTGGTCAGGGAGCGTCTGTAAATGAAGGAGAAATGGAGATCGGTCAGGGAGCGTCTGTAAATGAAGGAGAAATGGAGATCGGTCAGGGAGCGTCTGTAAATGAAGGAGAACTGGTGATCGGTCAGGGAGCGTCTGTAAATGAAGGAGAACTGGTGATCGGTCAGGGAGCGTCTGTAAATGAAGGGGAAATGGGGATCGGTCAGGGAGCGTCTGTAAATGAAGGAGAAATGTTGATCGGTCAGGGAGCGTCTGTAAATGAAGGAGAAATGGAGATCGGTCAGGGAGCGTCTGCAAATGAAGGGGAAATGGGGATCGGTCAGGGAGCGTCTGTAAATGAAGGAGAAATGGGGATCGGTCAGGGAGCGTCTGTAAATGAAGGAGAAATGGAGATCGGTCAGGGAGCGTCTGTAAATGAAGGAGAAATGGAGATCGGTCAGGGAGCGTCTGTAAATGAAGGAGAACTGGTGATCGGTCAGGGAGCGTCTGTAAATGAAGGAGAACTGGTGATCGGTCAGGGAGCGTCTGTAAATGAAGGGGAAATGGGGATCGGTCAGGGAGCGTCTGTAAATGAAGGAGAAATGGAGATCGGTCAGGGAGCGTCTGCAAATGAAGGGGAAATGGGGATCGGTCAGGGAGCGTCTGTAAATGAAGGAGAAATGGGGATCGGTCAGGGAGCGTCTGTAAATGAAGGAGAAATGGAGATCCGTCAGGGAGCGTCTGCAAATGAAGGGGAAATGGTGATCGGTCAGGGAGCGTCTGTAAATGATGGAGAAATGGTGATCGGTCAGGGAGCGTCTGTAAATGAAGGAGAAATGGTGATCTCTATATCTTCAGTCATCCAGGGAGCTCTAGCTTTGGATGCTGTTCCTTTCCTCCTCGTGGGAATTTGTCTACTCTGTACCCAAACCCACTCCTCCTTGAAGGCCTCCCACTGTTCAATTACTGTTCTGCCTGCCAATTTTTGATTCCAATCCACCTGGACAAGATCCCTTTTTAACTCACTGGAATTTGCCCTCCTCCAGTTAAGTATTTTCACATTTGACTGTCCCCTGTCCTTTTCCATAACTGTTCTAAACCGAATGAGATTATGATCACTGCTGCCCCACTGAAACATGCTCCACCTGCCCCACTTCATTCTCCACACCGAGCCCACTGCTGCTCTCACACTCACTCACTCTCTCACCCTTTCACTCATGGTTTTGGGCCACTGAAAGATGATGCGATGGGTTTGGATTTCAGCACAGGGAGGAGGGAGAGTGTGTGGGACGGGGATTTACAGCTTTGAGGAATGAGAGAGGAAATAATGTTCCATAGAAAGTAGAGTTATCTGATCTGAATTTCTATCCTGCAATTACAGTGATAACTTTTATAAACTCCTTTTACAGGGGAGGATTTACAGAGGGAAACTCAAACCAAAGATCACGTCAAGATCTGACAGAGTCACTCGATTCATCAGGACCTGAATATCATCGGCCTTTGAATGTTGAAGGAGAAATGTTTGTCTGTTCTATCCGTGGGAGAAGATTTCAAACATCAGTGTGAGTGGAAAAGCACCGAGACACACACACCCGAGTGAGAGTGTTCCAGTGCACTGATTGTGGAAAGAGCTTTAACCAGTTGCACAGCCAGAAAAAACATCGCACCATTCACAGCGGGGAGAAACCGTACACGGGTTCTGTGCTTGGACGAGGCTTCAACTGATCGTCCAACCTGGAGAGACACAAGGACACCCAGACCATGGAGAAACCGTGGAAATGTGGGGACTGTGGGAAGGGATTCAATTACCCTTCAGAGCTGGAAACTCATCGACGCAGTCACACTGGGGAGAGGCCGTTCACCTGCTCCTTGTGTGGGAAGGGATTCACTCAGTCATCCGACCTGCTGAAACACCAGCGAGTTCACACTGGGGAGAGACCTTTCAAATGTTCTGACTGTGAGAAGAGATTTAAAAGCAAAATTGAACTGCTGAGACACCAACGCACCCACACTGGGGAGAGGCCGTTCACCTGCTCCGTGTGTGGGAAAGGATTCACTCAGTCATCTGCCCTGCTGACACACCAGCGAGTTCACACTGGGGAGAGACCTTTTAAATGTTCTGACTGTGAGAAGAGGTTTAAAAGCAAATTTAATCTGCTGAAACACCAACGCACTCACACTGGGGAGAGGCCGTTCACCTGCTCCGTGTGTGGGAAAGGATTCACTCAGTCATCTGCCCTGCTGACACACCAGCGAGTTCACACTGGGGAGAGACCTTTTAAATGTTCTGACTGTGAGAAGAGGTTTAAAAGCAAATTTAATCTGCTGAAACACCAACGCACTCACCAGCGAGTTCACACTGGGGAGAGGCCGTTCTCCTGCTCTGTGTGAAAGAAGAGATTCACTCGGTCATCCCTCCTTCTGTCACACCAGCGAGTTCACACTGAAGAGAGACCTTTCAATGTTCTGACTGTGAGAAAAGATTTAAAATCAGAAATGATCCGCTGAGACATCGACGCAC
This sequence comes from Heptranchias perlo, assembly GCF_035084215.1. NCBI lineage: Eukaryota > Metazoa > Chordata > Chondrichthyes > Hexanchiformes > Hexanchidae > Heptranchias > Heptranchias perlo. The sequence goes on from NW_027139843.1 coordinate 13,011, forward strand.
TCACACTGGGGAGAGACTGTTCACCTGCTCCGTGTGTGGGAAGGGATTCACGAATTCATCCCACCTTCTGAAACATCCACTTGTTGACACTATTGAGTGACCTTTTAACTCAGTGACTGTGAGAAGAGCTTTAAAAGCAGAAATGAACTGCTGACACATCAACGCATGCCCATTGGTTGAGAGACTGTTCACCTGCTCTGTGTGTGGGAAGGGATTCACTCAGTCATCACACATGCTGAGACTCCAGCGAGTTCACAGATGACTGCAGGGGTTGGATTCTGCTGTTAATCCCATCCAGGACTGAACCATGTTCATTCTGACAGTTGGGGTTTGTTTCTGCTGATGTTAATAAGCCCTATAACTGGGCTGGAGTTTAATATTCTGCGGTACCAGAGGAATCCTTACTAAGGAACCGTCTGGGGTTTTACCTCTCAGTGTGGGTCTAGCGGTGAATGATTCCTGACTCCCCGAACTGTCTTACATTTAACCCAGATCGGATCAGGATGAATTCAGTTTACAGGAGAATTGGGTCAAATATCACCCACAATCGAGGGAGACAAAAGCAGCCATTAGAGAAGCTCAGAGATCTTTGGAAAAGAAGATGGTGCCCAATTCTGAGAATAATAGCAAATGTCTTTCCAGCTACGTCAGGAGTCAGAAGACCATTAAAGATGCTTTAGGGCCACTGAAAGACAGTTCAGGACAGATTCCTGGGCTATGGCAGAGCTGTTGAATGACTATTTCTCATCAGTCTGTGGATGAGGCTCAGATTCCAGCTGTGGGATGTGCTGTCAACAATAACATCATAAATATTAAAATAGAATGGGATGTCACTTTGGTTAAAATATGAACTCTCAAAATGCATTGTGCTCCAGGTCCAGATGATATCCACCCCCGGGTGTTTAAAGAGATGGGACGGGTGCTCTGTGAGCCCCTTGCCTGTATCTTCAACAGCTCAATAGAGTCAGGGATTGTCCCCTGAGATTGGAAGGGAGCTCATGTAGTTCCCATTTTCATTAAAGGGGACAAATCAGAGCCGGGGAATGACAGGCCCATCAGTGTGACCTCGATCAGAGGGAAGATGCTTGAAGGGATCCTAAGAGATGCTGTTTATGATCACGGGGAAAGAGAGGGAGCCATTAGAGATACTCAACACGGCTTCTGGGAAAGAAAATGGTGTCTGACAAACTTGCTTGAGTTTTTTGAAGAAGTTGCTGGGTTAGTGGATGAGGGTAATCCGGTTCACATTGTCTATCTCAGGGATGTCAAACTCATTTCCGATGGTGAACCTGACCCGATATCCTGGCACTTGGCCTGGGCCACATTCAGCAAAAGTTATTAAACTAGAAATAGATGAAGATGAACTGTATTGGTATTTACTTACATTTAGATTTTATTTACAGCTGCTGCTGCTCCCGATACCTGGCACCTCTGAGCTTGAACTATTGCACCAACATTTGGAGTAAATGACTGGGCTGAGGCCTGTCTTGGATAAAAACATGAGGACCACTTGTCATTACAGAACTGTGTGCCCCAAACACTAACCGTGGAAGTGAATTCCACAGACTGCCTACTCCCTGTGTAAAGAAGTTTCTCTTGACTACTGCTCTAAAACAGAGAGTGGGGTTAATTGTAGCGACTCACACTGTATAAGGTGGAAAGTGGGGCTCCACAAGGATTGGTTCTGGGACCACTGTTCACAATTCACATCAACGAATTGGACTCGGGAATCGGAAGTACAATTTCAAAATTTACAGATGACACCAGATTGGCGGGGTGGGGTGGAGTTTGGATAATATTGATGAAGATTGCGACCAAATACAAAATACATTAATAAACTTGCAAAATGGGTGTATAATTGGCCGATGAATTTTAATGCAGATGACAGTGAAGTGGAGCATTTTGGTAGCAAGAATTTGGAAATTGTGCCCTGTATCCCCAAGTCCAAGTCATTAATGTATATCAAGGAAAGCAGTGGTCCCAGCACCGACCCCTGGGGAACACCACTGTACACCTCCCTCCATTCCGAAAAACAACCGTTCACCACTACACTCTGTTTCCTGTTATTTAGCCAATTCTGTATCCATGCTGCTCCTGCTCCTTTTATTCCATGGGCTTCAATCTTGATGACAAACCCATTATGCGGCACTTTATCTGACGCCTTTTCGAAGTCCATACACACCACATTAACTGCATTGCCCTCATCTACTCTCTGTTACCTCATCAAAAAACTATCAATTTAATTAAACACGATTTGCCTTTAACAAATCCGTGCTGGCTTTCCCTAATCCTTGTCCAATTGACTGCTAATTCTATCCCGGATTATCGTTGCTAGAACTTTCTCCACTACCGAGGTTAAACTGACTGGTCAGTAGTTGCTGGATTTTTTCTTTCACCCTTTCTTGAACAGGGGTGTAACATTTGTAATTCTCCAGTCCTCTGGCATCACCCCCATATCTAAGGATGTTTGGAGGTTTTTTGCCAGTACCTCTGCAATTTCCACCGTTACTTCCCTCAGCAACCGAGGATGCATCCCATCCGGACCAGATGACGGATCTACTTTAAGTACAGCCAGCCTTTCCAGTACCTCCTGTTTATGAATTTTGAGCCAATCCAGTATCTCTACAACATCTTCCTTTACTGACACTCTGGCAGCGTCTTCTTCCTTGGGAAAGACAGATGCAATGTATTTATTTCGTACCTCCGCCATGCCCACTGCCTCCCACTGCTACTAATTCGTTATAATCTGGGCCAGTGGTGCAATGGATAACGCATTAGGTTCGATTCCGACCTGGCTTGGATTTTTTAATGCAAAATTTTATGGCATTCAATACCTTGCAAGCTGTCCTACTTGGTGGTGCTGCCTGGCTCCATACCTGGTAAGTGCCTTCTCAGTGCAGCAAGCAGTGCATCAGTGTCATAATCTGAAGGTCCTGAATTCAATCTTCAGAGAAGGCATCAAGGATTACGAAGCTTTTTTTCCATCTCTCACCTCATCTTTCCATCTTTGCTGCATAGCAAAATCAAGAACTTTTGCTTACTGCAGCACATCAAAAGATTTGCTGCCCCTTGATCTCTCTGTACCCAAACACACAGTGAAGTTTAGGAAGTCCATGGGCGATGGACTCACTGACAACACTCTTGTTTCTGTATAATTGCCCCAAGACAAACGGTGAGTGGAGAATATAATCAACGATCCCGCTACTTCTCACAGGCCAAGTGAGCGCTCCACCAGTTGAGCTAATTCCTCGTTTGCTGTTTGTAAATCGCCCCTCACAGTTCCTGCCTCACACTCGCCTTCAAGCTGCTCCAAGACCAGCAGAGAAATCTTGCCTTGGGTTGCCGCTCCCTGAATATATTAAATACTTTGCTCCAATCGGCGGTATCGAGCATCAGCAAGTGAGGAACAGCAGAACGGGAAGCCACAGTAATCATGAGTGATGCTGAGAAGAGCCCGAGCCTTCGGAAGGAAGACGAGGTCACCGGAAAGCAACAGCCGCCCGAGCTCGAGGAGCAGCGAGAGCCCTGACTGACTGACTGATCGAAGACCATTTTGCCTGAAATTGAGGGCGATTTGAAGTGTTGCTGCTCAAAGGCACTCCCTGCTGGTGAGCAGAGGGAAATGCTCGAGTGAAACAGCCGTGTTCAGGCAGACACAGAAAGTCTTTTGGTTTTGGAAAGGAGAAGAGGCGTCCTGTGCCTGAGTGACAACATGTTAATCTGTGAGCTGCCTGCAAAGTTCAGAGAGTGACCTTGAGGTAATTGCTGCTTATTCCAAAATCACACTCACTCCTTCGAGCCGGAATTGAACCAGCGACCTCAGGATGACTTTATTTTGTTTCATTCACTACAGTCCTCCGCTCTACCAGCTGAGCTATCGAAGGGAAGTAATAAACAGTGTTGTCTTTGGTGATTGTTCACCGTGCGCCTGTTGACACGTTCAGACTCGTGGAGTCCGGTGCTGATCGAAGACTTCTTTTGCCTGAAAGCGAGAGCTGAGTGTTTTGAAGTATTGCTGCTCAAAAGCGCTCCCTGCTGGTGAGCAGAGGCAGAGCAGCCTTGTTTGGGCAGACACAGAAAGTTTTCAGGTTTGAGAAAGGAAAAGAGGCGTCCTGTGCCTTCATGGCAACATGTTAATCTGTGAGGTGCCTGTAAAGTTCAGAGAGCGACCTTGAACTAATTGCTGCTTATTGCAAAATCACACGTTCTCCTTCGAGCAGGAATTGAACAAATGACGGAAGGATGACTTTGTCTTATTTTCCACGACAGTCTTGTCGCTCGACCAGCTGAGGTATCGAAGGGAAGCGGAAAAATGTTTCACTTTGGAGATTGTTCACCATGCACCTTTGACACACCCGGACTCGTGGATTCCAGTGCTCATGACTGAGGCTGACTCGGTACCTGCTCATACCGCAGTGCTGTGGGAGTGGGAGCTGCTCCGTGTTCTCCACAGCCTGGGCCAGTGACACAATGAATAATGGGACTGATTATTGATCTGGAGATTGTGGGTTCAAGTTTACGGAGGGTGTAAAGTGGATGGCCGGGCCTGGAGAGCATTGGAATAGTCGAGTCTGGAGGTAAACAAAGGCACGGATGAGGGTTTCAGCAGCAGAACATCATTCTGGAAGTTGGGATTTGTTTCTGCTGATGTTAATAACCGCAATAACTGGGCTGAAATTCAATCGATGTCAAATAAATCAACTTTGTTTCAAATAGAATGGGTCAATTACTTGATGAATTCAAGATAAGAGACTAATTGATGTCCTCATTACCGATTATTTTGCCTTTTCTCCTTTCTCACTGGAGATTATTTCAGTTCTCATACCTTCAATTACTCTCATGGCCAAGTCCCAGCTCCCCGGTCCTTCCCGAGTGCCTCTCCCAGCCTTGGGATCCAGGGAAGGTATCAGTAATGTACCCGGGATCACTAAACACAAAACCCAGTCTGTGAATCACTTTCAGCTACTGCACTTATCGTGTGTCCCACAGCATCTCTCTCACCTTCGATGTGTGAATAGAGCATCAGGCCTGGGAATCTCGTCTTAAATTTAAATACACTCAGCAAATGTATTTAACAAAATACAAACAAGTAAACACATCACGGCCCAATAATCCAGCACTAAATTCAAAGGAGTAAGTCTGTTATCAAACTCCTTGAGTGGACAGAATAAAGAAAAATCCCAACTCTGAGATCCCCTCGAATCCTTTGCAAATACCTTACAAATCTTGACAATAATCAACAAGTCTAATTGAATGTTGACCTTTATCTCGAGTGGGGTTGGAATACAGAAGTGATGCTTCAGTTGTAATGAACCTTGGTCAGACCCCACCTGGAGAACTGGGCACCGAACCGAGGGAGAGATAAATCGGCCTTAGAAAAGGTCCAGTGCAGATTCACCAGAATGATGCCGGGGTTAAAAGGGTTAAATTATGAGGAGAGGTGGCATAAACTTGGTTTTTATTCCCATAAGTTTAGAACATTGAGATGTGACCTCATCGAGGTGTTTAAAATAATAAAGGGATTCAATAAGGTAGATACAGAGAAATGATTTCTTCTGGAGGGGAATCCAGAACAAGAGTCATAAGAAATAGGAGCAGGAGTGGGCCATCCGGCCCCTCGAGGCTGCTCTGCCATTCAGTCAGAACATGGCTGATCTTCGACCTTAACTCCACTTTCCTGCCTGATTCCTTGATTCCCTTGGTGTCCAAAAATCTCTCGATCTCATTCTTGAATATACTCAATGACGGAGCATCCACAGCCCTCTGAGGTGGAGAATTCCAAATATTCACAATCCTCTGAATGAATAATTTTTTCCTCATCTCAGTCCTAAATGGCTGATCCCTTATCCTGAGACTGTGCCCCCTCGTTCTAGACTCTCCAGCAAGGAGAAACAGCCTCTCAGCATCTATCCTGTCAAGCCCTCCAAGAATTTTAGACGTTTCAATGAGATCACCTCTCATTCTTCTAAACTCCAGAGAATATAGGGCCATTCTGCTCAATCTCTCCTCATACAAGAACCCTCTCATCCCAGGAATCAATCTAGTGAACCTTTGTTGCACCCCCTCTAAGGCAAGTATATCCTTCCTCAGGTAAGGAGACCAAAACTGTACACAGTACTCCAGGTGTGGTCTCACCAAAGCCCGATATAATTGCAGCAAGGCTCCCTTACTCTTATTCTCCAACCCACTTGCAATAAAGGCCAACATAAGATTTGCTTTCCTAATTGTTTGCTGCACCTGCATATTAACTTTCTGTGATCCGTGTACAAGGACACACAAATCCCTCTGAACACCAACATTTCATGGTCTCTCACCTGTTCAAAAAATATTCTGCTTTTCTATTCTTCCGACCAAAGTGAATAATTTCACATTTCCCCACATTATACTCCATCTGCCACCTTCTTGATAATCTTAAAATTCGAGCTCGGTCATTTACGAGCAAAATAAGATGGCAATTTTTCACACAAAGGGTGGTGGAAATCTCAAGCTCAACTCCCCAAAAGGCTGTGGATGCTGGGGCTCGATTGAAATGTTCAATATTGAGATCGATAGATTTGTGTTGTGTGAGGGTTGAAAGGGATATGAAGCAAAGAAGAGCAAATGGAGTTGTGGTACAGATTAGTCCTGATCCAATTGAACGGCGGAGTGGGCTTCAGGGGCTAAATGGTTAATTCCAGTTCCTGAAACAAGTCACTGACACCAATCTCATCCACTCTGATATAAACCAATCCCACAGTCACTGACACCAATCTCACTGAATGGTGGAACAGGATCGAGGGGCTGAATGGCCTAATCCTGTTCCTAATGTTCCGATGTCACACTGAAGTTGCTAACATTCATCTTCACAGTTCTTAATGCTCCCGATCTTGGTGTTGTCAGGAAATGTTGATCTGATGCCCTTGTACCCAAGCCCAGGTCATTGCTCCATACTGAGAAGAGCAATGGTCCCAACACTGCCCCTGGGGGACACCACTGTTTACATCCCCACAGTCTGAAAAACATCCATTAACCAATACTCTGCCCATTATCCAACTTCCCATCCACACTGACCCACTCCCTGTAACACCGTGAGCTTTAATCTGATCAACAAGCCTCCTGTCCGGCATCTTATCAAACACTTTTTAACAATCCATCTTCACAACATCCATTGCATTTTATCCCTACACTGTGTTATTTCCTCCAATATTCCCTGCTGTCTGTCCTGAATTAATCCATTTTATCCCTACACTGTGTTATTCCCTCCAATAATCCCTGCTGTCTGTCCTGAATTAATCCATTTTATCCCTACACTGTGTTATTCCCTCCAATAATCCCTGCTGTCTGTCCTGAATTAATCCATTTTATCCCTACACTGTGTTATTTCCTCCAATAATCCCTGCTGTCTGTCCTGAATTAATCCATTTTATCCCTACACTGTGTTATTCCCTCCAATAATCCCTGCTGTCTGTCCTGAATTAATCCATTTTATCCCTACACTGTGTTATTCCCTCCAATATTCCCTGCTGTCTGTCCTGAATTAATCCATTTTATCCCTACACTGTGTTATTTCCTCCAATAATCCCTGCTGTCTGTCCTGAATTAATCCATTTTATCCCTACACTCTGTTATTCCCTCCAATATTCCCTGCTGTCTGTCCTGAATTAATCCATTTTATCCCTACACTGTGTTATTTCCTCCAATAATCCCTGCTGTCTGTCCTGAATTAATCCATTTTATCCCTACACTGTGTTATTCCCTCCAATATTCCCTGCTGTCTGTCCTGAATTAATCCATTTTATCCCTACACTGTGTTATTCCCTCCAATATTCCCTGCTGTCTGTCCTGAATTAATCCATTTTATCCCTACACTGTGTTATTTCCTCCAATATTCCCTGCTGTCTGTCCTGAATTAATCCATTTTATCCCCACACTGTGTTATTCCCTCCAATAATCCCTGCTGTCTGTCCTGAATTAATCCATTTTATCTCTACACTGTGTTATTCCCTCCAATATTCCCTGCTGTCTGTCCTGAATTAATCCATTTTATCCCTACACTGTGTTATTTCCTCCAATATTCCCTGCTGTCTGTCCTGAATTAATCCATTTTATCCCTACACTGTGTTATTCCCTCCAATATTCCCTGCTGTCTGTCCTGAATTAATCCATTTTATCCCTACACTGTGTTATTTCCTCCAATATTCCCTGCTGTCTGTCCTGAATTAATCCATTTTATCCCTACACTGTGTTATTCCCTCCAATATTCCCTGCTGTCTGTCCTGAATTAATCCATTTTATCCCTACACTGTGTTATTCCCTCCAATATTCCCTGCTGTCTGTCCTGAATTAATCCATTTTATCCCTACACTGTGTTATTTCCTCCAATATTCCCTGCTGTCTGTCCTGAATTAATCCATTTTATCCCTACACTGTGTTATTCCCTCCAATAATCCCTGCTGTCTGTCCTGAATTAATCCATTTTATCCCTACACTGTGTTATTCCCTCCAATATTCCCTGCTGTCTGTCCTGAATTAATCCATTTTATCCCTACACTGTGTTATTCCCTCCAATAATCCCTGCTGTCTGTCCTGAATTAATCCATTTTATCCCCACACTGTGTTATTCCCTCCAATAATCCCTGCTGTCTGTCCTGAATTAATCCATTTTATCCCCACACTGTGTTATTTCCTCCAATATTCCCTGCTGTCTGTCCTGAATTAATCCATTTTATCCCTACACTGTGTTATTCCCTCCAATAATCCCTGCTGTCTGTCCTGAATTAATCCATTTTATCCCTACACTGTGTTATTTCCTCCAATATTCCCTGCTGTCTGTCCTGAATTAATCCATTTTATCCCTACACTGTGTTATTCCCTCCAATATTCCCTGCTGTCTGTCCTGAATTAATCCATTTTATCCCTACACTGTGTTATTCCCTCCAATATTCCCTGCTGTCTGTCCTGAATTAATCCATTTTATCCCTACACTGTGTTATTCCCTCCAATATTCCCTGCTGTCTGTCCTGAATTAATCCATTTTATCCCTACAATGTGTTATTCCCTCCAATAATCCCTGCTGTCTGTCCTGAATTAATCCATTTTATCCCCACACTGTGTTATTTCCTCCAATATTCCCTGCTGTCTGTCCTGAATTAATCCATTTTATCCCTACACTGTGTTATTCCCTCCAATAATCCCTGCTGTCTGTCCTGAATTAATCCATTTTATCCCTACACTGTGTTATTCCCTCCAATATTCCCTGCTGTCTGTCCTGAATTAATCCATTTTATCCCTACACTGTGTTATTTCCTCCAATATTCCCTGCTGTCTGTCCTGAATTAATCCATTTTATCCCTACACTGTGTTATTCCCTCCAATATTCCCTGCTGTCTGTCCTGAATTAATCCATTTTATCCCTACACTGTGTTATTCCCTCCAATATTCCCTGCTGTCTGTCCTGAATTAATCCATTTTATCCCTACACTGTGTTATTCCCTCCAATATTCCCTGCTGTCTGTCCTGAATTAATCCATTTTATCCCTACAATGTGTTATTCCCTCCAATAATCCCTGCTGTCTGTCCTGAATTAATCCATTTTATCCCCACACTGTGTTATTCCCTCCAATATTCCCTGCTGTCTGTCCTGAATTAATCCATTTTATCCCTACACTGTGTTATTTCCTCCAATATTCCCTGCTGTCTGTCCTGAATTAATCCATTTTATCCCTACACTGTGTTATTCCCTCCAATATTCCCTGCTGTCTGTCCTGAATTAATCCATTTTATCCCTACACTGTGTTATTCCCTCCAATATTCCCTGCTGTCTGTCCTGAATTAATCCATTTTATCCCTACAATGTGTTATTCCCTCCAATAATCCCTGCTGTCTGTCCTGAATTAATCCATTTTATCCCCACACTGTGTTATTCCCTCCAATATTCCCTGCTGTCTGTCCTGAATTAATCCATTTTATCCCTACACTGTGTTATTCCCTCCAATATTCCCTGCTGTCTGTCCTGAATTAATCCATTTTATCCCTACACTGTGTTATTTCCTCCAATAATCCCTGCTGTCTGTCCTGAATTAATCCATTTTATCCCTACACTGTGTTATTTCCTCCAATAATCCCTGCTGTCTGTCCTGAATTAATCCATTTTATCCCTACACTGTGTTATTTCCTCCAATATTCCCTGCTGTCTGTCCTGAATTAATCCATTTTATCCCCACACTGTGTTATTCCCTCCAATATTCCCTGCTGTCTGTCCTGAATTAATCCATTTTATCCCTACACTGTGTTATTCCCTCCAATATTCCCTGCTGTCTGTCCTGAATTAATCCATTTTATCCCTACACTGTGTTATTTCCTCCAATAATCCCTGCTGTCTGTCCTGAATTAATCCATTTTATCCCTACACTGTGTTATTTCCTCCAATATTCCCTGCTGTCTGTCCTGAATTAATCCATTTTATCCCTACACTGTGTTATTTCCTCCAATATTCCCTGCTGTCTGTCCTGAATTAATCCATTTTATCCCTACACTGTGTTATTCCCTCCAATATTCCCTGCTGTCTGTCCTGAATTAATCCATTTTATCCCTACACTGTGTTATTCCCTCCAATATTCCCTCCTCTTTGTCCTTTATTCAAGTCCAGTTTTTCCCTCGAGTTTGACATCAATCAGGTTTAAAATTGATGCAGAGTTTCAGCCAATGAGGGAGATCCGGGCTCAGCCCCGCCCACTCGGTGCCGCAAGTCCCGCCCCTCACCCACTCCCATTGGTTGGAGGACCAACCGCCCGCTCGGTCCTCCAGCCCCTCTCCGCTCTTCCTATTGGTCCGGAGCTCCCGTCAATCACCCGGGCAGTGTGAGCTGAGCATGCGCGGCGGGCGGGGAGTGAGGCCGAGATCGTGTCGGCAACAGGTGAGAGATGGGCGGGGGGAGCGGGTTAATAAACCCCGGGGGAGGGGGCGGGGGCTTCACAAACCCCGAGTGCGGCCCCGGGCCCGAATATCAAACAGTGAACATTCTCCTCTCTCTCTCTACACTCCGGGGGCTCCGGTTTAGATCAGACCCGAAACTCAACACACGGCCCGCGGCCTCCGAGCATGCGCAGTGTCAGCGTCAAACCTCGTGACTCATCGAATCAGGGAGCGTCTGTAAATGAAGGAGAAATGGGGATCGGTCAGGGAGCGTCTGTAAATGAAGGAGAAATGGTGATCGGTCAGGGAGCGTCTGTAAATGAAGCGGAAATGGTGTTCGTTCGGGAGCGTCTGTTAATGAAGGAGATGCTGTGATCATCAGGGAGTGTCTGTAAATGAAGGAGAAACGGTGATCGGTCAGGGAGCATCTGTAAATGAAGGAGAAATTGTTATCGGTCAGGGAGCGTTTGTAAATGAAGGAGAAATGGTGATCGGTCAGGGAGCGTCTGTAAATGAAGGAGAAATTGTGATCGGTCAGGGAGCGTTTGTAAATGAAGGAGAAATGGTGATCGGTCAGGGAGCGTCTGTAAATGAAGGAGAAATGGTGATTGGTCAGGGAGCGTCTGTCAATGAAGGAGAAATGGAGATCAGTCAGGGAGCGTCTGCAAATGACGGAGAAATGGTGATCGGTCAGGGAGCGTCCATAAATGAAGGGGAAATGGTGATCGGTCAGGGAGCGTCTGTAAATGAAGGAGAAATGGGGATCGGTCAGGGAGCGTCCGTAAATGAAGGAGAAATGGAGATCGGTCAGGGAGCGTCTGTAAATGAAGGAGAAATGGTGACGGTCAGGGAGCGTTTGTAAATGAAGGAGAAATGGTGATCGGTCAGGGAGCGTCTGTAAATGAAGGAGAAATGGTGATTGGTCAGGGAGCGTCTGTCAATGAAGGAGAAATGGAGATCAGTCAGGGAGCGTCTGTAAATGAAGGAGAAATGGTGATCGGTCAGGGAGCGTCCATAAATGAAGGAGAAATGGAGATCGGTCAGGGAGCGTCTGTAAATGAAGGAGAAATGGGGATCGGTCAGGGAGCGTCCGTAAATGAAGGAGAAATGGAGATCGGTCAGGGAGCGTCTGTAAATGAAGGAGAAATGGTGATCGGTCAGGGAGCGTCCGTAAATGAAGGAGAAATGGAGATCGGTCAGGGAGCGTCTGTGAATGAAGGAGAAATGGTGATCGGCCATGGAGCGTCTATAAAAGAAGGAGAAATGGTGATGAGTCGGGGAGCGTCTGTAAATGAAGGAGAGATCGAGATAAGTTAGGGAGTATCTGTAAATGAAGGAGAAGTGGTGATGAGTCGGGGAGCATCCGTTGATAAAGGACAAATGGTGATCGGTTTGGGAGCTGCTCCAACCGCCTTGCAATAAATTCCATCATTCCATTTGCTTTCCTGATTGCTCGCTGTACCTGCAAGTTAACTTTCTGTGTTTCTTGTACGAGGACACCCAAATCCCTCTGAACACCAACATTTAATAGTTTCTCACCATTTAAAAAGTATTCTGTTTTTCTATTCTTCCTACCAAAGTGAATAACCTCACATTTCCCCACATGATACTCTATCTGCCACCTTCTCGCCCACTCACTTAACCTGTCCATATCCCTTTGCAGACTCTTTGTGTCCCCCTCACAACTTACTTTCCCACTTAGCTTTGTATCATCAGCAAACTTGGATACATTGCACTTGGTTCCATCATCTAAGTCATTGATATATATTGTAAACAGCTGAGGCCCAAGCACTGATCCTTGCGGCACCCACTGGTTACACTTCTCGGTCATTAATATATCTCAAAAAAGAGTCATGGTCCGAATACCAACCCCTGTGGAACATCACTGTATACTTCCTTCCAGTCTGTAAAACAACGGTTCATCACTGATCTCCACGTTCTGTCTCTCAGCCAATTTTGTATCCATGCTGCCATGGGCTTCAATTTTACCAACAGGTCCATTTGGTGCTACTTTACCAAACGCCTTTTAAATGTCCATGTGCACAACATCGAGTCACTACCCTCATCAACCCTCTCGTTATTTCATTGAAGAACTCAATCAAATTAGTCAGACATGATTTTACTTTTATCAAATCTATATTGACTGTCATTTATTAACCCATGTTCTTCCAAGTGAGAATTAATTTTGTCCCAGATTCTGGTCTCTCGAAGTTTCCCACCACCGACGTTAGGCTGACTGGCCTGTAATTGCCGGGTTTATCCCTCTCCCACATTTATGAACGGGGTGTGACACTTGCAATCCTCCAGTCCTCAGACACCACTCCCACATCCAAGGAGGATTGGAAGATTGTGGTCAGAGCCTCTGCTATCTACACCCTTACTTCCCTCAGTAATCGAGGAGGCATCCCATCTGGACCGAAAGACTTTTTTACTTTGAGCACTGCCAATCTTTTAAGTACCTCCTCTTTATCGATTTTTATCGTCTCCAATATCAGAACGACCTCCTCCTTTCCTGCTAAAATGGCAGAATCCTCTTCTCTTGTGAAGACGGATGTAAAGTAATCATTTAGTGCCTCAGCCATGCCCTCTGCCTCCACAAGAAGATCTCCTTTTTTGTCCCGAATCGACCCCACCCTTCCTCTGACTCCCCTTTTACTATTTGTATGTTTATAAAAGACTTTTGGATTCCCTTTTATGTTTACCACCAATATATTCTCATACTCCCTCTTTGCACCTCTTATTCCCTTTTTTAGATCTCTGTACTTTCTTCGTTCAGCCTGGTTCACGACTGTATTATGAACCTTACATTCCTCATAAGCCTCCTTTTTCTGTTTCATTTTAATCTTTATCTCTTTCGTCATACAGGGAGCTCTAGCTTTGGATGCCCTTCCTTTCTCTCCCGTGGACATCTGTCTACTCTGCACCCAAACCAACTCCTCCTTGAAGGCCTCCCATTGTTCTGCCTGCCAATTTTTGATTCCAATCCACCTGGACAAGATCCCTTTTTAACTCACTGGAATTTGCCCTCCTCCAGTTAAGTATTTTCACATTTGACTGTCCCCTGTCCTTTTCTGTAACTATTCTAAACCTAATGAGATTATGATCACTGCTGCCCCACTGAAACATGCTCCACCTGCCCCACTTCATTCTCCACACCGAGCCCACTGCTGCACTCACACTCTCTCACACTCACTCTCTCACACTCACACTTTCTCACACTCACTCTCACACTCACTCTCACATTCACTCTCACATTCTTCTCTCAACCTTTCACTCACGGTTTAGGCCCACTGAAAGATGATGCGATGGGTTTGGATTTCAGCACAGGGAGGAGGGAGAGTGTGTGGGACGGGGATTTACAGCTTTGAGGAATGAGAGAGGAAGTAATGTTCCATAGAAAGTAAAGTTATCTGATCTGAATTTCTATCCTGTACTTACAGTGATAACTTTTATAAACTCCTTTCACAGGGGAGGATTTGCAGAGGGAAACTCAAATCAAAGATCACGTCAAGATCTGACAGAGTCACTCGATTCATCAGGACCTGAATATCATCGGCCTTTGAATGTGGAAGGAGAAATGTTTGTCTGTTCTATCTGTGGGAGAAGATTTCAAACATCAGTGTGAGTGGGAAAGCACCGAGACACACACACCCGAGTGAGAGTGTTCCAGTGCACTGACTGTGGAAAGAGCTTTAACCAGTTACACAGCCTGAAAAAACATCGCACCATTCACAGCGGGGAGAAACCGTACACGTGTTCTGTGTGTGGACGAGGTTTCAACTGATCGTCCAACCTGGAGAGACACAAGGACACCCGGACCACGGAGAAACCGTGGAAATGTGGGGACTGTGGGAAGGGATTCAATTACCCTTCAGAGCTGGAAACTCATCGACACAATCACACTGGGGAGAGGCCGTTCACCTGCTCCATGTGTGGGAAGGGATTCACTCAGTCATCCATCCTGCTGAGACACCAGCGAGTTCACTCTGATGAGAGACCTTTTAAATGTTCTGACTGTAAGAAGAGGTTTAAAAGGAAAACTATTCTGCTGATGCACCAACGCACTCACACGGGGGAGAGGCCGTTCACCTGCACCGTGTGTGGGAAGAGATTCGCTCAGTCATCCAACCTGCTGTCACACCAGCGAGTTCACACTGATGAGAGACCTTTTAAATGTTCTGACTGTAAGAAGAGGTTTAAAAGCAAAATTGAACTGATGAAACACCAACGCACTCACACTGGGGAGAAGCCGTTCACCTGCTCCGTGTGTGGGAAAGGATTCACTCAGTCATCCGCCCTGCTGACACACCAGCGAGTTCACACTGGGGAGAGACCTTTCAAATGTTCTGACTGTGAGAAGAGGTTTAAAAGCAAATTTAATCTGCTGAAACACCAACGCACTCACACTGGGGAGAGACCGTTCTCCTGCTCTGTGTGAAAGAAGAGATTCACTCGGTCATCCCTCCTTCTGTCACACCAGCGAGTTCACACTGAAGAGAGACCTTTAAATGTTCTGACTGTGAGAAAAGATTTAAAATCAGAAATGATCTGCTGAGACATCAACGCACTCACACTGGGGAGAGACTGTTCAGCTGCTCCGTGTGTGGGAAGGGATTCACTAATTCATCCCACCTTCTGAAACATCCACTTGTTCACACTATTGAGTGACCTTTTAACTCAGTGACTGTGAGAAGAGCTTGAGAAGCAGAAATGAACTGCTGACACATCAACTCACCCACATTGTGGAGAGACTGTTCACCTGCTCCGTGTGTGGGAAGGGATTCACTCAGTCATCACACGTGCTGAGACTCCAGCGAGTTCACATATGACTGCAGGGGTTGGATTCTGCAGTTAATCCCATCCAGGACTGAACCATGTTCATTCTGACAGTTGGGGTTTGTTTCTCCTGATGTTAATAACCCCTATAACTGGGCTAGAGTTTAATATTCTGGATATCTGTTCAATAAATCAGCTTTGTTTTAAACACCTTGTTGTAGATTTTGGCCTTTCCCACCTGAGTGTTTAGCATCACCTGACTGGAGCTCAGAAAGGACAATCTGGGGGGAGGATTGTCCGGTGGGAACAGAACTTCAGCCTGGACACAGTCCTTCAGGGCCACACTGAGAGGGGCAAACGGCACTTTGGTCTTTCTCGTCTCTCTTCACAGACAGAAAAGTCACTGTGTGGCGTCCAGTCTAAAAATGACTGTGGTAATTATTCTATGAAGATTTAACCTGTTTGTGTGACAGTCCTGAGTCGACCATTTAAGGCAGGCGTTGACTCATTTAAAATAAACCCACTTAAAATAAATGATTTAAAGTCTGAATTAAAATAGCAGAGGGAGGAGTTCCCAGGAGCCTGTGAACTGCTGGTACAATTATACAACAGTCATTTGATCTCCAGATAAAGAAGGACCTGCAGTGTGTTTCCAGAATTCCCGGTTTTATTGATGTGTGCGTGTTAGACACCAGGATCACTAAAAATACACGATCCGGACCATCCACAGGGTGGGAGCGATCCCGACAGTTACTCTGGGATCACTCACACTGCGGAACTCCACCACTGACCCTGCTGAAGGTTGTAGGCTCAGGGAGTGGGGCCTCCAGGAGTGGACTGTAAGATAGCTGACAAAGATATGCTGAGGTACCAGAGGAATCCTTACTAAGGAACCGTCTGGGGTTTTACCTCTCAGTGTGGGTCTAGCGGTGAATGATTCCTGACTCCCCGAACTGTCTTACATTTAACCCAGATCGGATCAGGATGAATTCAGTTTACAGGAGAATTGGGTCAAATATCACCCACAATCGAGGGAGACAAAAGCAGCCATTAGAGAAGCTCAGAGATCTTTGGAAAAGAAGATGGTGCCCAATTCTGAGAATAATAGCAAATGTCTCTCCAGCTACGTCAGGAGTCAGAAGACCATTAAAGATGCTTTAGGGCCACTGAAAGACAGTTCAGGACAGATTCCCGGGCTATGGCAGAGCTGTTGAATGACTATTTCTCATCAGTCTACACTCCTGTGGATGATGCTCAGATTCCAGCTGTGGGATGTGCTGTCAACAATAACATCATAAATATTAAAATAGAATGGGATGTCACTTTGGATAAAATATGAACTCTCAAGATGCATTGTGCTCCAGGTCCAGATGATATCCACCCCCGGGTGTTTAAAGAGATGGGACGGGTGCTCTGTGAGCCCCTTGCCTGTATCTTCAACAGCTCAATAGAGTCAGGGATTGTCCCCTGAGATTGGAAGGGAGCTCACGTAGTTCCCATTTTCATTAAAGGGGACAAATCAGAGCCGGGGAATGACAGGCCCATCAGTGTGACCTCGATCAGAGGGAAGATGCTTGAAGGGATCCTAAGAGATGCTGTTTATGATCACGGGGAAAGAGAAGGAGCCATTAGAGATACTCAACACGGCTTCTGGGAAAGAAAATGGTGTCTTACAAACTTGCTTGAGTTTTTTGAAGAAGTTGCTGGGTTAGTGGATGAGGGTTATCCGGTTCACATTGTCTATCTCAGGGATGTCAAACTCATTTCCGATGGTGAACCTGACCCGATATCCTGGCACTTGGCCTGGGCCACATTCAGCAAACGTTATTAAACTAGAAATAGATGAAGATGAACTGTATTGGTATTTACTTACATTTAGATTTTATTTACAGCTACTGCTGCTCCCGATACCTGGCACCTCTGAGCTTGAACTATTGCACCAACATTTGGAGTAAATGACTGGGCTGAGGCCTGTCTTGGATAAAAACATGAGGACCACTTGTCATTACAGAACTGTGTGCCCCAAACACTAACCGTGGAAGTGAATTCCACAGACTGCCTACTCCCTATGTAAAGAAGTTTCTCTTGACTACTGCTCTAAAACAGAGAGTGGGGTTAATTGTAGCGACTCACACTGTATAAGGTGGAAAGTGGGGCTCCACAAGGATTGGTTCTGGGACCACTGTTCACAATTCACATCAACGAATTGGACTCGGGAATCGGAAGTACAATTTCAAAATTTACAGATGACACCAGATTGGCGGGGTGGGGTGGAGTTTGGATAATATTGATGAAGATTGCGACCAAATACAAAATACATTAATAAACTTGCAAAATGGGTGTATAATTGGCCGATGAATTTTAATGCAGATGACAGTGAAGTGGAGCATTTTGGTAGCAAGAATTTGGAAATTGTGCCCTGTATCCCCAAGTCCAAGTCATTAATGTATATCAAGGAAAGCAGTGGTCCCAGCACCGACCCCTGGGGAACACCACTGTACACCTCCCTCCATTCCGAAAAACAACCGTTCACCACTACACTCTGTTTCCTGTTATTTAGCCAATTCTGTATCCATGCTGCTACTGCCCCTTTTATTCCATGGGCTTCAATCTTGATGACAAACCCATTATGCGGCACTTTATCTGACGCCTTTTCGAAGTCCATACACACCACATGAACTGCATTGCCCTCATCTACTCTCTGTTGCCTCATCAAAAAACTGTATCAATTTAATTAAACACGATTTGCCTTTAACAAATCCGTGCTGGCTTTCCCTAATCCTTGTCCAATTGACTGCTAATTCTGTCCCGGATTATCGTTGCTCGAACTTTCTCCACTACCGAGGTTAAACTGACTGGTCAGTAGTTGCTGGATTTTTTCTTTCACCCTTTCTTGAACAGGGGTGTAACATTTGCAATTCTCCAGTCCTCTGGCATCACCCCCATATCTAAGGATGTTTGGAGGTTTTTTGCCAGTACCTCTGCAATTTCCACCGTTACTTCCCTCAGCAACCGAGGATGCATCCCATCCGGACCAGATGACGGATCTACTTTAAGTACAGCCAGCCTTTCCAGTACCTCCTGTTTATGAATTTTGAGCCAATCCAGTATCTCTACAACATCTTCCTTTACTGACACTCTGGCAGCGTCTTCTTCCTTGGGAAAGACAGATGCAATGTATTTATTTAGTACCTCCGCCATGCCCACTGCCTCCCACTGCTACCAATTCGTTATAATCTGGGCCAGTGGTGCAATGGATAATGCATTAGGTTCGATTCCTACCTGGCTTGGATTTTTTAATGCAAAATTTTATGGCCTTCAATACCTTTCAAGCTGTCCTACTTGGTGGTGCTGCCTGGCTCCATACCTGGTAAGTGCCTTCTCAGTGCAGCAAGCAGTGCATCAGTGTCATAATCTGAAGGTCCTGAATCCAATCTTCAGAGAAGGCATCAAGGATTACGAAGCTTTTTTTCCATCTCTCACCTCATCTTTCCATCTTTGCTGCACAGCAAAATCAAGAACTTTTGCTTCCTGCAGCGCATCAAAAGATTTGCTGCCCCTTGATCTCTCTGTACCCAAACACACAGTGAAGTTTAGGAAGTCCATGGGCGATGGACTCACTGACAACACTCTTGTTTCTGTATAATTGCACCAGGACAAACGGTGAGTGGAGAATATAATCAACGATCCCGCTACTTCTCACAGGCCAAGTGAGCGCTCCACCAGTTGAGCTAATTCCTCGTTTGCTGTTTGTAAATCGCCCCTCACAGTTCCTGCCTCACACTCGCCTTCAAGCTGCTCCAAGACCAGCAGAGAAATCTTGCCTTGGGTTGCCGCTCCCTGAATATATTAAATACTTTGCTCCAATCGGCGGTATCGAGCATCAGCAAGTGAGGAACAGCAGAACGGGAAGCCACAGTAATCATGAGTGATGCTGAGAAGAGCCCGAGCCTTCGGAAGGAAGACGAGGTCACCGGAAAGCAACAGCCGCCCGAGCTCGAGGAGCAGCGAGAGCCCTGACTGACTGACTGATCGAAGACCATTTTGCCTGAAATTGAGGGCGATTTGAAGTGTTGCTGCTCAAAGGCACTCCCTGCTGGTGAGCAGAGGGAAATGCTCGAGTGAAACAGCCGTGCTCGGGCAGACACAGAAAGCTTTTTGGTTTTGGAAAGGAGAAGAGGTGTCCTGTGCCTGAGTGACAACATGTTAATCTGTGAGCTGCCTGTGAAGTTCAGAGAGTGACCTTGAGGTAATTGCTGCTTATTCCAAAATCACACTCACTCCTTCGAGCCGGAATTGAACCAGCGACCTAAGGATGACTTTATTTTGTTTTATTCACTACAGTCCTCCGCTCTACCAGCTGAGCTATCGAAGGGAAGTGATAAACAGTGCTGTCTTTGGTGATTGTTCACCGTGCGCCTGTTGACACGTTCAGACTCGTGGAGTCCGGTGCTGATCGAAGACTTCTTTTGCCTGAAAGCGAGAGCTGAGTGTTTTGAAGTATTGCTGCTCAAAAGCGCTCCCTGCTGGTGAGCAGAGGCAGAGCAGCCTTGTTTGGGCAGACACAGAAAGTTTTCAGGTTTGAGAAAGGAAAAGAGACGTCCTGTGCCTTCATGGCAACATGTTAATCTGTGAGGTGCCTGTAAAGTTCAGAGAGCGACCTTGAACTAATTGCTGCTTATTGCAAAATCACGCGTTCTCCTTCGAGCAGGAATTGAACAAATGACGGAAGGATGACTTTGTCTTATTTTCCACGACAGTCTTGTCGCTCGACCAGCTGAGGTATCGAAGGGAAGCGGCAAAAATGTTTCACTTTGGTGATTGTTCACCGTGCACCTTTGACACACCCGGACTCGTGGATTCCAGTGCTCATGACTGAGGCTGACTCGGTACCTGCTCATACCGCAGTGCTGTGGGAGTGGGAGCTGCTCCGTGTTCTCCACAGCCTGGGCCAGTGACACAATGAATAATGGGACTGATTATTGATCTGGAGATTGTGGGTTCAAGTTTACGGAGGGTGTAAAGTGGAAGGCCGGGCCTGGAGAGCATTGGAATAGTCGAGTCTGGAGGTAAACAAAGGCACGGATGAGGGTTTCAGCAGCAGAACTTCATTCTGGAAGTTGGGATTTGTTTCTGCTGATGTTAATAACCGCTACAACTGGGCTGAAATTCAATATTCTGGATCGATGTCAAATAAATCAACTTTGTTTCAAACAGAATGGGTCAATTACTTGATGAATTCAAGATAAGAGACTAATTGATGTCCTCATTACCGATTATTTTGCCTTTTCTCCTTTCTCACTGCAGATTATTTCAGTTCTCATACCTTCAATTACTCTCATGGCCAAGTCCCAGCTCCCCGGTCCTTCCCGAGTGCCTCTCCCAGCCTTGGGATCCAGGGAAGGTATCAGTAATGTCCCCGGGATCACTAAACACAAAACCCAGTCTGTGAATCACTTTCAGCTACTGGACTTATCGTGTGTCCCACAGCATCTCCCTCACCTTCGATGTGTGAATAGAGCATCAGGCCTGGGAATCTCGTCTTCAATTTAAATACACTCAGCAAATGTATTTAACAAAATACAAACAAGTAAACACATCACGGCCCAATAATCCAGCACTAAATTCAAAGGAGTAAGTCTGTTATCAAACTCCTTGAGTGGACAGAATAAAGAAACATCCCAACTTGAAGATCCCCTCAAATCCTTTGCAAATTCCTTACAAATCTTGACAATAATCAACAAGTCTAATTGAATGTTGACCTTTATCTCGAGTGGGGTTGGAATACAGAAGTGATGCTTCAGTTGTAATGAACCTTGGTCAGACCCCACCTGGAGAACTGGGCACCGAACCGAGGGAGAGATAAATCGGCCTTAGAAAAGGTACAGTGCAGATTCACCAGAATTATGCCGGGGTTAAAAGGGTTAAATTATGAGGAGAGGTGGCATAAACTTGGTTTTTATTCCCATGAGTTTAGAACATTGAGATGTGACCTCATCGAGGTGTTTAAAATAATAAAGGGATTCAATAAGTTAGATACAGAGAAATGATTTCTTCTGGAGGGGGAATCCAGAACAAGAGAGCACAAGAAATCGGAGCAGGAGTGGGCCATACGGCCCCTCGAGCCTGCTCTGCCATTCAGTCAGAACGTGGCTGATCTTCTACCTTAACTCCACTTTCCTGCCCGATTCCTTGATTCACTTGGTGTCCAAAAATCTCTCGATCTCATTCTTGAATATATTCAATGACTGAGCATCCACAGCCCTCTGGGGTAGAGAATTCCAAAGATTCACCACCCTCTGAGTGAAGAAATTTTTCCTCATCTCAGTCCTAAATGGCCGATCACTTATCCTGAGACTGTGCCCCCTCGTTCTAGACTCTCCAGCCAGGGGAAACTTCCTCTCAGCATCAACCCTGTCAAGCCCTCTAAGAATTTTAGACGTTTCAATGAGATCACCTCTCATTCTTCTAAAATCCAGAGAATATCGGGCCATTCTACTCAATCTCCCCTCATACAACAACCCTCTCATCCCAGGAATCAATCTAGTGAACCTTCGTTGCACCCCTTCGAAGGCAAGTATATCCTTCCTCAGGTAAGGAGACCAAAACTGTACACAGTGCTCCAGGTGTGGTCTCACCAAGGCCCAATATAATTGCAGCAAGACTTCCTCACTCTTATTCTCCAACACACTTGCAATAAAGGCCAACATAATATTTGCTTTCCAAATTGTTTGCTGCACCTGCATATTAACTTTCTGTGATCCATGTACAAGGACACCCAAATCCCTCTGAACACCAACATTTCTTAGACTCTCACTTTTCAAAAAAATATTCTGCTTTTCTATTCTTCCGACCAAAGTGAATAATTTCCACATTTCCCCACATTATACTCCATCTGCCACCTTCTTGATAATCTTAAAATTAGAGCTCGGTCATTTACGAGCAAAATAAGGTGGCAATTTTTCAAACAAAGGTTAGTGGAAATTACAAACTCACTTCTCCGAAAGGCTGTGGATGCTCGGGCTCGATTGAAATTTTCAATATTGAGATTGATAGATTTGTGTTGTGTGAGGGGTGAAAGGGACGTGGAGCAAAGAAGAGCAAATGGAGTTGTGGTACAGATTAGTCCTGATCCAATTGAATGGCGGAGTGGACTTCAGGGGCTAAATGGTTAATTCCAGTTCCTGAAACAAGAAACTGACATCAATCACCTCCAGTCTGATATAAAAAAAACACAGTCACTGACACCAATCTCCTCCTGTTTGATATAAACCAACCCCACAGTCACTGACACCAATCACCTCCACACTGATATAAACCAATCCCACAGTCACTGACACCAATCACCTCCACTCTGATATAAACCAATCCCACAGTCACTGACACCAATCTCCTCCTGTCTGATATAAACCAACCCCACAGTCACTGACACAAATCGCACTGAATGGTGGAACAGGCTCGAGGGGCTGAATGGCCGACTCCTGTTCCTAATGTTCCGATGTCACACTGAAGTTGCGAACATTCCTCTTCACAGTTCTTAATGCTCCCAATCTTGGTGTTGTCAGGAAATGTTGATCTTATGCCCTTGTACCCAAGCCCAGGTCATTGCTCTGTATTGAGAAGAGCAATGGTCCCAACACTGCCCCTGGGGGACACCACTGTTTACATCCCCACAGTCTGAAAAACATCCATTAACCAATACTCTGCCCTTTATCAAACTTCCCATCCACACTGACCCATTCCCTGTAACACCGTGAGCTTTAATCTGATCAACAAGCCTCCTGTCCGGCATCTTATCAAACACTTTTTAACAATCCATCTTCACAACATCCATTGCATTTTATCCCTACACTGTGATATTTCCAACAATAATCCCTGCTGTCTGTCCTGAATTAATCCATTTTATCCCTACACTGTGTTATTTCCAACAATAATCCCTGCTGTCTGTCCTGAATTAATCCATTTTATCCCTACACTGTGTTATTTCCTCCAATATTCCCTGCTGTCTGTCCTGAATTAATCCATTTTATCCCTACACTGTGTTATTTCCTCCAATAATCCCTGCTGTCTGTCCTGAATTAATCCATTTTATCCCTACACTGTTATTTCCTCCAATAATCCCTGCTGTCTGTCCTGAATTAATCCATTTTATCCCTACACTGTTATTTCCTCCAATAATCCCTGCTGTCTGTCCTGAATTAATCCATTTTATCCCTACACTGTGTTATTCCCTCCAATATTCCCTGCTGTCCGTCCTGAATTAATCCATTTTATCCCTACACTGTGTTATTTCCTCCAATAATCCCTGCTGTCTGTCCTGAATTAATCCATTTTATCCCTACACTGTGTTATTCCCTCCAATAATCCCTGCTGTCTGTCCTGAATTAATCCATTTTATCCCTACACTGTGTTATTCCCTCCAATATTCCCTGCTGTCTGTCCTGAATTAATCCATTTTATCCCTACACTGTGTTATTTCCTCCAATAATCCCTGCTGTCTGTCCTGAATTAATCCATTTTATCCCTACACTGTGTTATTCCCTCCAATAATCCCTGCTGTCTGTCCTGAATTAATCCATTTTATCCCTACACTGTTATTTCCTCCAATAATCCCTGCTGTCTGTCCTGAATTAATCCATTTTATCCCGACACTGTGTTATTTCCTCCAATATTCCCTGCTGTCTGTCCTGAATTAATCCATTTTATCCCGACACTGTGTTATTTCCTCCAATATTCCCTGCTGTCTGTCCTGAATTAATCCATTTTATCCCTACACTGTGTTATTTCCTCCAATATTCCCTGCTGTCTGTCCTGAATTAATCCATTTTATCCCTACACTGTGTTATTTCCTCCAATAATCCCTGCTGTCTGTCCTGAATTAATCCATTTTATCCCTACACTGTGTTATTTCCTCCAATATTCCCTGCTGTCTGTCCTGAATTAATCCATTTTATCCCTACACTGTGATATTTCCTCCAATATTCCCTGCTGTCTGTCCTGAATTAATCCATTTTATCCCTACACTGTGTTATTTCCTCCAATAATCCCTGCTGTCTGTCCTGAATTAATCCATTTTATCACTACACTGTGTTATTTCCTCCAATAATCCCTGCTGTCTGTCCTGAATTAATCCATTTTATCCCCACACTGTGTTATTTCCTCCAATAATCCCTGCTGTCTGGCCTGAATGAATCCATTTTATCACTGCACTGTTATTTCCTCCAATAATCCCTGCTGTCTGTCCTGAATTAATCTATTTTATCCCTACACTGTGTTATTTCCTCCAATAATCCCTGCTGTCTGTCCTGAATTAATCAATTTTATCCCTACACTGTGTTATTTCCTCCAATAATCCCTGCTGTCTGTCCTGAATTAATCCATTTTATCCCTACACTGTGTTATTTCCTCCAATATTCCCCGCTGTCTGTCCTGAATTAATCCATTCTATCCCTACACTGTGTTATTTCCTCCAATAATCCCCGCTGTCTGTCCTGAATTAATCCATTTTATCCCTACACTGTGTTATTTCCTACAATAATCCCTGCTGTCTGTCCTGAATTAATCCATTTTATCCCTACACTGTGTTATTCCCTCCAATAATCCCTGCTGTCTGTCCTGAATTAATCCATTTTATCCCTACACTGTGTTATTCCCTCCAATAATCCCTGCTGTCTGTCCTGAATTAATCCATTTTATCCCTACACTGTGTTATTCCCTCCAATAATCCCTGCTGTCTGTCCTGAATTAATCCATTTTATCCCTACACTGTGTTATTTCCACCAATAATCCCTGCTGTCTGTCCTGAATTAATCCATTTTATCCCGACACTGTGTTATTTCCTCCAATAATCCCTGCTGTCTGTCCTGAATTAATCCATTTTATCCCTACACTGGGTTATGTCCTCCAATAATCCCTGCTGTCTGTCCTGAATTAATCCATTTTATCCCGACACTGTGTTATTTCCTCCAATAATCCCTGCTGTCTGTCCTGAATTAATCCATTTTATCCCTACACTGTGTTATTTCCTCCAATAATCCCTGCTGTCTGTCCTGAATTACTCCATTTTATCCCTACACTGTGTTATTTCCTCCAATATTCCCTGCTGTCTGTCCTGAATTAATCCATTTTATCCCTACACTGTGTTATTTCCTCCAATATTCCCTGCTGTCTGTCCTGAATTAATCCATTTTATCACTACACTGTGTTATTTCCTCCAATATTCCCTGCTGTCTGTCCTGAATTAATCCATTTTATCCCTACACTGTGTTATTTCCTCCAATAATCCCTGCTGTCTGTCCTGAATTAATCCATTTTATCACTACACTGTGTTATTTCCTCCAATAATCCCCCCTGTCTGTCCTGAATTAATCCATTTTATCCCTACACTGTGTTATTTCCTCCAATATTCCCTGCTGTCTGTCCTGAATTAATCCATTTTATCCCTACACTGTGTTATTTCCTCCAATAATCCCCGCTGTCTGTCCTGAATTAATCAATTTTATCCCTACACTGTGTTATTTCCTCCAATAATCCCTGCTGTCTGTCCTGAATTAATCCATTTTATCCCCACACTGTGTTATTCCCTCCAATAATCCCTGCTGTCTGTCCTGAATTAATCCATTTTATCCCTACACTGTGTTATTTCCTCCAATATTCACTGCTGTCTGTCCTGAATTAATCCATTTTATCCCTACACTGTGTTATTCCCTCCAATATTCCCTGCTGTCTGTCCTGAATTAATCCATTTTATCCCTACACTGTGTTATTCCCTCCAATAATCCCTGCTGTCTGTCCTGAATTAATCCATTTTATCCCTACACTGTGTTATTTCCTCCAATAATCCCTGCTGTCTGTCCTGAATTAATCCATTTTATCCCTACACTGTGTTATTTCCTCCAATATTCCCTGCTGTCTGTCCTGAATTAATCCATTTTATCCCTACACTGTGTTATTTCCTCCAATATTCCCTGCTGTCTGTCCTGAATTAATCCATTTTATCCCTACACTGTGTTATTCCCTCCAATAATCCCTGCTGTCTGTCCTGAATTAATCCATTTTATCCCTACACTGTGTTATTCCCTCCAATAATCCCTGCTGTCTGTCCTGAATTAATCCATTTTATCCCTACACTGTGTTATTTCCTCCAATAATCCCTGCTGTCTGTCCTGAATTAATCCATTTGATCCCTACACTGGGTTATTTCCTCCAATAATCCCTGCTGTCTGTCCTGAATTAATCCATTTTATCCCTACACTGTGTTATTTCCTCCAATAATCCCTGCCGTCTGTCCTGAATTAATCCATTTGATCCCTACACTGTGTTATTTCCTCCAATAATCCCTGCTGTCTGTCCTGAATTAATCCATTTTATCCCGACACTGTGTTATTTCCTCCAATAATCCCTGCTGTCTGTCCTGAATTAATCCATTTTATCCCTACACTGTGTTATTTCCTCCAATAATCCCTGCTGTCTGTCCTGAATTACTCCATTTTATCCCTACACTGTGTTATTCCCTCCAATAATCCCTGCTGTCTGTCCTGAATTAATCCATTTTATCCCCACACTGTGTTATTTCCTCCAATAATCCCCCCTGTCTGTCCTGAATTAATCCATTTTATCCCTACACTGTGTTATTTCCTCCAATAATCCCCCCTGTCTGTCCTGAATTAATCCATTTTATCCCTACACTGTGTTATTTCCTCCAATATTCCCTGCTGTCTGTCCTGAATTAATCCATTTTATCCCTACACTGTGTTATTTCCTCCAATAATCCCCGCTGTCTGTCCTGAATTAATCCATTTTATCCCTACACTGTGTTATTTCCTCCAATAATCCCTGCTGTCTGTCCTGAATTAATCCATTTTATCCCTACACTGTGTTATTTCCTCCAATATTCCCTGCTGTCTGTCCTGAATTAATCCATTTTATCCCTACACTCTGTTATTTCCTCCAATAATCCCTGCTGTCTGTCCTGAATTAATCCATTTTATCCCTACACTGTGTTATTTCCTCCAATAATCCCTGCTGTCTGTCCTGAATTAATCCATTTTATCCCTACACTGTGATATTCCCTCCAATAATCCCTGCTGTCTATCCTGAATTAATCCATTTTATCCCTACACTGTGTTATTTCCTCCAATAATCCCTGCTGTCTGTCCTGAATTAATCCATTTTATCCCTACACTGTGTTATTCCCTCCAATAATCCCTGCTGTCTGTCCTGAATTAATCCATTTTATCCCTACACTGTGTTATTTCCTCCTATATTCCCTGCTGTCTGTCCTGAATTAATCCATTTTATCCCTACACTGTGTTATTTCCTCCAATAATCCCTGCTGTCTGTCCTGAATTAATCCATTTTATCCCGACACTGTGTTATTTCCTCCAATATTCCCTGCTGTCTGTCCTGAATTAATCCATTTTATCCCTACACTGTGTTATTTCCTCCAATATTCCCTGCTGTCTGTCCTGAATTAATCCATTTTATCCCTACACTGTGTTATTTCCTCCAATAATCCCTGCTGTCTGTCCTGAATTAATCTATTTTATCCCGACACTGTGTTATTTCCTCCAATATTCCCTGCTGTCTGTCCTGAATTAATCCATTTTATACCTACACTGTGTTATTTCCTCCAATAATCCCTGCTGTCTGTCCTGAATTAATCCATTTTATCCCTACACTGTGATATTCCCTCCAATAATCCCTGCTGTCTATCCTGAATTAATCCATTTTATCCCTACACTGTGTTATTTCCTCCAATAATCCCTGCTGTCTGTCCTGAATTAATCCATTTTATCCCTACACTGTGTTATTTCCTCCAATATTCCCTGCTGTCTGTCCTGAATTAATCCATTTTATCCCTACACTGTGTTATTTCCTCCAATATTCCCTGCTGTCTGTCCTGAATTAATCCATTTTATCCCTACACTGTGTTATTCCCTCCAATAATCCCTGCTGTCTGTCCTGAATTAATCCATTTTATCCCTACACTGTGTTATTTCCTCCAATATTCCCTGCTGTCTGTCCTGAATTAATCCATTTTATCCCTACACTGTGTTATTTCCTCCAATAATCCCTGCTGTCTGTCCTGAATTAATCCATTTTATACCTACACTGTGTTATTTCCTCCAATAATCCCTGCTGTCTGTCCTGAATTAATCCATTTTATCCCTACACTGTGTTATTTCCTCCAATAATCCCTGCTGTCTGTCCTGAATTAATCCATTTTATCCCTACACTGTGTTATTTCCTCCAATATTCCCTGCTGTCTGTCCTGAATTAATCCATTTTATCCCTACACTGTGTTATTTCCTCCAATAATCCCTGCTGTCTGTCCTGAATTAATCCATTTTATCCCGACACTGTGTTATTTCCTCCAATATTCCCTGCTGTCTGTCCTGAATTAATCCATTTTATCCCTACACTGTGTTATTTCCTCCAATATTCCCTGCTGTCTGTCCTGAATTAATCCATTTTATCCCTACACTGTGTTATTTCCTCCAATAATCCCTGCTGTCTGTCCTGAATTAATCCATTTTATCCCGACACTGTGTTATTTCCTCCAATATTCCCTGCTGTCTGTCCTGAATTAATCCATTTTATACCTACACTGTGTTATTTCCTCCAATAATCCCTGCTGTCTGTCCTGAATTAATCCATTTTATCCCTACACTGTGATATTCCCTCCAATAATCCCTGCTGTCTATCCTGAATTAATCCATTTTATCCCTACACTGTGTTATTTCCTCCAATAATCCCTGCTGTCTGTCCTGAATTAATCCATTTTATCCCTACACTGTGTTATTTCCTCCAATAATCCCTGCTGTCTGTCCTGAATTAATCCATTTTATCCCTGCACTGTGTTATTCCCTCCAATAATCCCTGCTGTCTGTCCTGAATTAATCCATTTTATCCCTACACTGTGTTATTTCCTCCAATAATCCCTGCTGTCTGTCCTGAATTAATCCATTTTATCCCTACACTGTGTTATTCCCTCCAATAATCCCTGCTGTCTGTCCTGAATTAATCCATTTTATCCCTACACTGTGTTATTTCCTCCAATATTCCCTGCTGTCTGTCCTGAATTAATCCATTTTATCCCTACACTGTGTTATTCCCTCCAATATTCCCTGCTGTCTGTCCTGAATTAATCCATTTTATCCCTACACTGTGTTATTCCCTCCAATAATCCCTGCTGTCTGTCCTGAATTAATCCATTTTATCCCTACACTGTGTTATTTCCTCCAATAATCCCTGCTGTATGTCCTGAATTAATCCATTTTATCCCTACACTGTGTTATTCCCTCCAATAATCCCTGCTGTTTGTCCTGAATTAATCCATTTTATCCCTACACTGTGTTATTTCCTCCAATAATCCCTGCTGTCTGTCCTGAATTAATCCATTTTATCCCTACACTGTGTTATTTCCTCCAATATTCCCTGCTGTCTGTCCTGAATTAATCCATTTTATCCCTACACTGTGTTATTTCCTCCAATATTCCCTGCTGTCTGTCCTGAATTAATCCATTTTATCCCTACACTGTGTTATTTCCTCCAATATTCCCTGCTGTCTGTCCTGAATTAATCCATTTTATCCCTACACTGTGTTATTTCCTCCAATATTCCCTGCTGTCTGTCCTGAATTAATCCATTTTATCCCTACACTGTGTTATTTCCTCCAATAATCCCTGCTGTCTGTCCTGAATTAATCCATTTTATACCTACACTGTGTTATTTCCTCCAATAATCCCTGCTGTCTGTCCTGAATTAATCCATTTTATCCCTACACTGTGTTATTTCCTCCAATATTCCCTGCTGTCTGTCCTGAATTAATCCATTTTATCCCTACACTGTGTTATTTCCTCCAATAATCCCTGCTGTCTGTCCTGAATTAATCCATTTTATACCTACACTGTGTTATTTCCTCCAATAATCCCTGCTGTCTGTCCTGAATTAATCCATTTTATCCCTACACTGTGTTATTTCCTCCAATAATCCCTGCTGTCTGTCCTGAATTAATCCATTTTATCCCCACACTGTGTTATTCCCTCCAATAATCCCTGCTGTCTGTCCTGAATTAATCCATTTTATCCCTACACTGTGTTATTCCCTCCAATATTCCCTGCTGTCTGTCCTGAATTAATCCATTTTATCCCTACACTGTGTTATTCCCTCCAATATTCCCTGCTGTCTGTCCTGAATTAATCCATTTTATCCCTACACTGTGTTATTCCCTCCAATATTCCCTGCTGTCTGTCCTGAATTAATCCATTTTATCCCTACACTGTGTTATTCCCTCCAATATTCCCTGCTGTCTGTCCTGAATTAATCCATTTTATCCCTACACTGTGTTATTCCCTCCAATAATCCCTGCTGTCTGTCCTGAATTAATCCATTTTATCCCTACACTGTGTTATTTCCTCCAATATTCCCTGCTGTCTGTCCTGAATTAATCCATTTTATCCCTACACTGTGTTATTTCCTCCAATATTCCCTGCTGTCTGTCCTGAATTAATCCATTTTATCCCTACACTGTGTTATTCCCTCCAATATTCCCTGCTGTCTGTCCTGAATTAATCCATTTTATCCCTACACTGTGTTATTTCCTCCAATAATCCCTGCTGTCTGTCCTGAATTAATCCATTTTATCCCTACACTGTGTTATTTCCTCCAATAATCCCTGCTGTCTGTCCTGAATTAATCCATTTTATCCCTACACTGTGTTATTTCCTCCAATAATCCCTGCTGTCTGTCCTGAATTAATCCATTTTATCCCTACACTGTGTTATTCCCTCCAATATTCCCTGCTGTCTGTCCTGAATTAATCCATTTTATCCCTACACTGTGTTATTCCCTCCAATATTCCCTGCTGTCTGTCCTGAATTAATCCATTTTATCCCTACACTGTGTTATTCCCTCCAATATTCCCTGCTGTCTGTCCTGAATTAATCCATTTTATCCCTACACTGTGTTATTTCCTCCAATAATCCCTGCTGTCTGTCCTGAATTAATCCATTTTATCCCTACACTGTGTTATTCCCTCCAATATTCCCTGCTGTCTGCCCTGAATTAATCCATTTTATCCCGACACTGTGTTATTCCCTCCAATATTCCCTGCTGTCTGTCCTGAATTAATCCATTTTATCCCTACACTGTGTTATTCCCTCCAATAATCCCTGCTGTCTGTCCTGAATTAATCCATTTTATCCCTACACTGTGTTATTCCCTCCAATAATCCCTGCTGTCTGTCCTGAATTAATCCATTTTATCCCCACACTGTGTTATTTCCTCCAATATTCCCTGCTGTCTGTCCTGAATTAATCCATTTTATCCCTACACTGTGTTATTTCCTCCAATATTCCCTGCTGTCTGTCCTGAATTAATCCATTTTATCCCTACACTGTGTTATTTCCTCCAATAATCCCTGCTGTCTGTCCTGAATTAATCCATTTTATCCCTACACTGTGTTATTTCCTCCAATAATCCCTGCTGTCTGTCCTGAATTAATCCATTTTATCCCCACACTGTGTTATTCCCTCCAATAATCCCTGCTGTCTGTCCTGAATTAATCCATTTTATCCCTACACTGTGTTATTCCCTCCAATATTCCCTGCTGTCTGTCCTGAATTAATCCATTTTATCCCTACACTGTGTTATTCCCTCCAATATTCCCTGCTGTCTGTCCTGAATTAATCCATTTTATCCCTACACTGTGTTATTTCCTCCAATAATCCCTGCTGTCTGTCCTGAATTAATCCATTTTATCCTACACTGTGTTATTTCCTCCAATATTCCCTGCTGTCTGTCCTGAATTAATCCATTTTATCACTACACTGTGTTATTCCCTCCAATAATCCCTGCTGTCTGTCCTGAATTAATCCATTTTATCCCTACACTGTGTTATTCCCTCCAATATTCCCTGCTGTCTGTCCTGAATTAATCCATTTTATCCCTACACTGTGTTATTCCCTCCAATATTCCCTGCTGTCTGTCCTGAATTAATCCATTTTATCCCTACACTGTGTTATTCCCTCCAATAATCCCTGCTGTCTGTCCTGAATTAATCCATTTTATCCCTACACTGTGTTATTTCCTCCAATATTCCCTGCTGTCTGTCCTGAATTAATCCATTTTATCCCTACACTGTGTTATTCCCTCCAATATTCCCTGCTGTCTGCCCTGAATTAATCCATTTTATCCCGACACTGTGTTATTTCCTCCAATATTCCCTGCTGTCTGCCCTGAATTAATCCATTTTATCCCTACACTGTGTTATTCCCTCCAATATTCCCTGCTGTCTGTCCTGAATTAATCCATTTTATCCCTACACTGTGTTATTCCCTCCAATAATCCCTGCTGTCTGTCCTGAATTAATCCATTTTATCCCTACACTGTGTTATTCCCTCCAATATTCCCTGCTGTCTGTCCTGAATTAATCCATTTTATCCCTACACTGTGTTATTTCCTCCAATATTCCCTGCTGTCTGTCCTGAATTAATCCATTTTATCCCTACACTGTGTTATTCCCTCCAATAATCCCTGCTGTCTGCCCTGAATTAATCCATTTTATCCCGACACTGTGTTATTCCCTCCAATATTCCCTGCTGTCTGCCCTGAATTAATCCATTTTATCCCGACACTGTGTTATTCCCTCCAATATTCCCTGCTGTCTGTCCTGAATTAATCCATTTTATCCCTGCACTGTGTTATTTCCTCCAATAATCCCTGCTGTCTGTCCTGAATTAATCCATTTTATCCCTACACTGTGTTATTCCCTCCAATAATCCCTGCTGTCTGTCCTGAATGAATCCATTTTATCCCTACACTGTGTTATTCCCTCCAATATTCCCTGCTGTCTGTCCTGAATTAATCCATTTTATCCCTACACTGTGTTATTCCCTCCAATATTCCCTGCTGTCTGTCCTGAATTAATCCATTTTATCCCTACACTGTGTTATTCCCTCCAATAATCCCTGCTGTCTGTCCTGAATTAATCCATTTTATCCCTACACTGTGTTATTCCCTCCAATAATCCCTGCTGTCTGTCCTGAATTAATCCATTTTATCCCGACACTGTGTTATTCCCTCCAATAATCCCTGCTGTCTGTCCTGAATTAATCCATTTTATCCCTACACTGTGTTATTCCCTCCAATATTCCCTGCTGTCTGTCCTGAATTAATCCATTTTATCCCCACACTGTGTTATTCCCTCCAATAATCCCTGCTGTCTGTCCTGAATTAATCCATTTTATCCCTACACTGTGTTATTCCCTCCAATAATCCCTGCTGTCTGTCCTGAATTAATCCATTTTATCCCTACACTGTGTTATTCCCTCCAATATTCCCTGCTGTCTGTCCTGAATTAATCCATTTTATCCCTACACTGTGTTATTCCCTCCAATAATCCCTGCTGTCTGTCCTGAATTAATCCATTTTATCCCTACACTGTGTTATTTCCTCCAATATTCCCTGCTGTCTGTCCTGAATTAATCCATTTTATCCCTACACTGTGTTATTCCCTCCAATATTCCCTGCTGTCTGTCCTGAATTAATCCATTTTATCCCTACACTGTGTTATTCCCTCCAATATTCCCTGCTGTCTGTCCTGAATTAATCCATTTTATCCCTACACTGTGTTATTCCCTCCAATATTCCCTCCTCTTTGTCCTTTATTAAAGTCCAGTTTTTTCCCTCGAGTTTGACATCAATCAGGTTTAAAATTGATGCAGAGTTTCAGCCAATGAGGGAGATCCGGGCTCAGCCCCGCCCACTCGGTGCCGCAAGTCCCGCCCCTCACCCACCCCAATTGGTTGGAGGACCAACCGCCCGCTCGGTCCTCCAGCCCCTCTCCGCTCTTCCTATTGGTCCGGAGCTCCCGTCAATCACCCGGGCAGTGTGAGCTGAGCATGCGCGGCGGGCGGGGAGTGAGGCCGAGATCGTGTCGGCAACAGGTGAGAGATGGGCGGGGGGAGCGGGTTAATAAACCCCGGGGGAGGGGGCGGGGGCTTCACAAACCCCGAGTGCGGCCCCGGGCCCGAATATCAAACAGTGAACATTCTCCTCTCTCTCTCTACACTCCGGGGGCTCCGGTTTAGATCAGACCCGAAACTCAACACACGGCCCGCGGCCTCCGAGCATGCGCAGTGTCAGCGTCAAACCTCGTGACTCATCGAATCAGGGAGCGTCTGTAAATGAAGGAGAAATGGGGATCGGTCAGGGAGCGTCTGTAAATGCAGGAGAAATGGTGATCGGTCAGGGAGCGTCTGTAAATGAAGGAGAAATGGTGATCGGTCAGGGAGCGTCTGTAAATGAAGGAGAAATGGTGATCGGTCAGGGAGCGTCTGTAAATGCAGGAGAAATGGTGATCGGTCAGGGAGCGTCTGTAAATGCAGGAGAAATGGTGATCGGTCAGGGAGCGTCTGTAAATGAAGGAGAAATGGTGATCTCCATATCTTCAGTCATCCAGGGAGCTCTCGCTTTGGATGCTGTTACTTTCCTCCTCATGGGAATCTGTCTACTCTGTTCCCAAACCCACTCCTCCTTGAAGGCCTCCCACTGTTCAATTACTGTTCTGCCTGCCAATTTTTGATTCCAATCCACCAGGACAAGATCCCTTTTTAACTCACTGGAATTAGCCCTCCTCCAGTTCAGAATTTTCACATTTGACTGTCCCCTGTCCTTTTCCATAACTGTTCCAAACCTAATGAGATTATGATCACTGCTGCCCCACTGAAACATGCTCCACCTGCCCCACTTCATTCTCCACACCGAGCGCACTGCTGTACTCACATTCACTCTCTCACACTCATTCTCACACTCCCTCTCTCACTTTCTCACACTCACTCTCTCTCTCTCACCCTTTCACTCATGGTTTCGGGCCACTGAAAGATGATGCGATGGGTTTGGATTTCAGCACAGGGAGGAGGGAGAGTGTGTGGGATGGGGATTTTCAGCTTTGAGGAATGAGAGAGGAAATAATGTTCCATAGAAAGTAGAGCTATCTGATCTGAATTTCTATCCTGTACTTACAGTGATAACTTTTATAAACTCCTTTTACAGGGGAGGATTTACAGAGGGAAACTCAAACCAAAGATCACGTCAAGATCTGACAGAGTCTCTCGATTCATCAGGACCTGAATATCATCGGCCTTTGAATGTGGAAGGAGAAATGTTTGTCTGTTCTGTCTGTGGGAGAAGATTTCAAACATCAGTGTGAGTGGGAAAGCACCGAGACACACACACCCGAGTGAGAGTGTTCCAGTGCACTGACTGTGGAAAGAGCTTTAACCAGTTTCACAGCCAGAAAAAACACCGCACCGTCCACAGCGGGGAGACACCGTACACGTGTTCTGTGTGTGGACGAGGCTTCAACTGATTGTCCAACATGGAGAAACACAAGGACACCCGGACCACGGAGAAACCGTGGAAATGTGGGGACTGTGGGAAGGGATTCAATTACCCTTCAGAGCTGGAAACTCATCGACGCCGTCACACTGGGGAGAGGCCGTTCACCTGCTCCATGTGTGGGAAGGGATTCGCTCAGTCATCCGGCCTCCTGACACACCAGCGAGTTCACACTGGGGAGAGACCTTTTAAATGTTCTGACTGTGAGAAGAGGTTTAACTGCAAAAGGAATCTGCTGGAACACCAACGTACCCACACTGGGGAGAGGCCATTCTCCTGCTCCGTGTGTGGGAAGGGATTCGCTCAGTCATCCAACCTGCTGACACACCAGCGAGTTCACACTGATGAGAGACCTTTTAAATGTTCTGACTGTGAGAAGAGCTTTAAAAGCAAAATTGAACTGCTGAAACACCAACGCACTCACACTGGGGAGAGGCCGTTCACCTGCTCCGTGTGTGTGAAGGGATTCACTCGGTCATCACACTTTCTGTCACACCAGCGAGTTCACACTGGGAAGAGGCCGTTCACTTGCTCAGTGTGTGGGAAGGGATTCGCTCATTCATCCACCTTGCTGACACACCAGCGAGTTCACAATGGGGAGAGGCCGTTCTCCTGCTCCATGTGTGGGAAGGGATTTACTCAGTCATCCAACCTGCTGACACACCAGCGAGTTCACACTGATGAGAGACCTTTTAAATGTTCTGACTGTGAGAAGAGCTTTAAAAGCAAAATTGAACTGCTGAAACACCAACGCACTCACACTGGGGAGAGGCCGTTCTCCTGCTCCGTGTGTGGGAAGGGATTCACTCAGTCATCCACCCTGCTGAAACACCACCGAGTTCACACTGAGTGACCATTAAATGTTCTGACTGTGGGAAGAGATTTAAAATCAGAAACGAACTGCTGAGACATCGACGCACTCACACTGGGGAGAGACTGTTCACCTGCTCCGTGTGTGGGAAGAGATTCACTCGATCATCCCACCTTCTGAAACATTAACTTGTTGACACTATTGAGTGACCTTTTCATGCAGTGACTGTGAGAAGAGCTTAAAAGTAGAAATGAACTGCTGACACATCAACGCATGCCCATTGGTTGAGAGACTGTTCACCTGCTCCGTGTGTGGGAAGGGATTCACTCAGTCATCACACGTGCTGAGACACCAGTGAGTTCACGAAATGAGCAGGTCCAACGAGCCGGTCTGTAACACAGGCCAATGACTCAGTGCAGCTCGTTACCCAGTCACTGGGCTCCGTTATAGCCTCTCCTGTCAGTAACACACAAAGAGAAATTGTAAATCTGAAACAGAAAGAGATAATGTATAACACTTCATATCAACCACCAGTTTTTCCCTCTTTCCGGCTTTTAAAACAATCTGTTTCACAGTTTGTCAAACCCGAAACAGCCTCTGGGATTTGCTGATTGAGAATTTCAGTGGAAATTGGGACCGTCATTAAGTATCGGAACAAAAATACCCGCTGAGGTTTCGGGATTGTTACTGGTTTATTTATATCAGTGAGTGACCAATTTTAAACTAGGTGAGGGTCTAATCCAAAGGTAAGAGCCTGGGATAGACAAGAGATTCTTCAATGTATCAAGTTAAATTACACTGATTCCACCAACACTGGACATCACATCCCTCAAACATTGTTACCTGTTACTGTATAAAACTGGTGAGGGTGGAAATGGGAAATAACTGCAAAAAACTTCATTGTATCAAAGTTAATTCTGATCATTATTATTACACAAACATTCTACAGCCGGTCCCTTAAAAAGGACCCAATATCAAACCAGTCCCCAGTCCTTGGGCCTGTGCCTATGTTGTGATTTTCACCCGCTTCTGACTGACTTGGTATCAGACGCACTCCCGTCAACAGTAAACGGATGGAGCCGGATCCATAAGAGAAAAATGAGGACCGACCTCCGCGGTTCTCCCAGAGTGCGGGAGGTGGAGTAACAGCAGCAGACAGAGAGATCTCTCTAAACCAGCCGCTGCCGCCGGAGAGAAGCGAGTCCCGTTCCGAGCCGTGTCTGTCAGGCGCCCGCTGACCCTCTCTTCACTGAAGGGGACCGATTCAGCACCAACTCACACACCCACCATTGGATCATTGAATCACCTTCAACACCTGAATTACATCACCACTTAATCCTCTATACACGAGGAAATACAAACCTTGTCCACGCAACCTGTCCTCATAATTTAAACATTTTAGCCCCGGTATCATTCTGGTCTTTCTGCGCTGCACCTCCTGCAAGGCCAATATATCCTTCCTGAGGTCTGGTGCCCAGGACTGAATGCCGTACTCTAAATGTCGCCTTAGCAGAGTTTATAGAATTCTAACATAACTTCCACCCTTTTGAATTCCAGTTCCCTTGAGATAAAGGCCGATATTCCATTAGCCATTTTCATTATTTTTTGCACCTGTCTGCCAACTCTTCCTGATTTCCCGAAGTATCTCTGCTCACCCACAGTTCCTGGCTTCTCACCATTTTGAAAATACTCTGATTTATCTTGCTTCGGGCCAAAGTGGATGGTCTCACATTTCCCCAGATTGAAACTTTGTACACTCTGGGGCTCTTTTGTATCGAAAATAGAAGTCCTGATATGGGACTTTAAGATTATGCAAGGGTTTGATAGGTCAGATGTCGATAAGGTGTTTGTACTTTTGGGAGTGGGGACGTCAGAACTTAGGGCCATGAATATAATAGTCATCAATCAATCCAATCTGGCATTCAAGAGAAACATATTTATCCAGAGAGGCGTTAGAATGTGCAGCTCGCCACCACAAGGAGTAGTTAATGCGAATCGCATGGATGCATTTACGGTGAAGCTGGATAAACACATGGAGGAGAAAGGAATATTCAGGTTTGCTCATCGGGTTAGATGAAGAGGGGTTGGAGGAGGCTCGTCTGCAGCATAGTTGGGCCGAATTGCCTGTTTCTGTGATGTACATTCTATGTAATTCTATGTAAGCTCCATCTGACACAGTTTTACCACCTCACTGAATCTATCAATTTCCCTTTATAACTTTATGCTCCCATCTACACTGCTCACTGCGCCTCCTAACTTGGTGTCGTCAACAAACCTGGATATACCGCTCTCTATTCCTTTATCTGCCTCATTTATACAGATCCCTGGGGGACACCACTAATCAAATCCTGTCAATTTGAGTACATACCCATTAACCCTACTCTCTGTCTCCTACCTCCAAACCAACTCCCTCCCCATGTCAATGGGTTGCTATAAATTCCACGTGCTCTCATTTCTGTTCACAGTCTCTGATGCTAAACCTTAACGAGTGCCTCTGGAAGTCAATATACACATAACACCCATAGACACTCCATCATTTACCACGTTAGTTACATCTTCAAAAAGTTCAACTAGTTTTGTTAGACTTGACTTACACTTTACAAATCCATGCTGACTCTCTCTGATCAATTCATGTTTATCCAAGTGCTCAGTCATTCTTTCCCTAATAACAGATTCTGGTAACTTCCCCACAACAGACGTCAGACTAATAGGTCTATAATTTCCTGTTTTATCTCTCCTACCCTTCA
This sequence comes from Heptranchias perlo, assembly GCF_035084215.1. Taxonomy (NCBI): domain Eukaryota; kingdom Metazoa; phylum Chordata; class Chondrichthyes; order Hexanchiformes; family Hexanchidae; genus Heptranchias; species Heptranchias perlo. The sequence goes on from NW_027139843.1 coordinate 52,641, forward strand.
TATAAAACGGAATGACATTGGCAATTTTTTCAATCCATGGAACAATTCCTGAATCAAGAGAGTTTTGAACGATCATGACTAAAGCATGTACAATTTCCTCACCTATTCCCCTTCGTCCCCTGGGATGGTAAACATCAGGTCCTGGAGATTTGTCTATCTTCAGTCTAATTGTTTACTCCAATACCATTATTTTACTTACACTGAATCCCCTTGATTTATTTTCAGTTTTCCTCGTGTCTCTGGTATATTGTCCTCATGCTTTTCTGTGAGTATCAGCAACTCTGCCATTTCCTGATTTTCAATTACAATATCACCTCCATCTGTCTTTAAGGGCCCACATTACTCTTAGTCACCCTTCTTTCTCTTAATGTACGTGTGAAAACCTTGAAAGTTGTCCTTAATTTCACTCACAAGTTTTTCTCGTTTTCCCTCTTTGCACCTTTTACGATTTTTTTAGTTTCAGCACCAAAATAAACAACACTTCACTGTGAAATTTGCTCAATTCGTTCTTCAGTGTCAGAGCGAGAATTGTCCATCCCGAATTTATTTAAAGTAACAAACAGAAGCACAAATATTCATTCGTGTATCAAAGCACTGATGGACACAGAAAGATAAACACAGCCTGAAACGCAGTCAGTATCGGGATTCACAGGGAAACGGGCAAGCGAAAGAGACAAAGATCAAACAGTCTGAACCCCCAACAGAATGTGACGTGTAGCTGATAGATATTAATGAGAGGAGGTGGGAAACGCTCCCATGAATTGGCTCCATGGCTTCGTTGGTTAAAGCACCTGTCTCGTAAACAGGAGATTCTGGGTTCAACTCCCAGCGGTGCCTTTGTGTAATTCATGGTGTTTAGTGAATTTGAGAAGCACACAAGTGCTGTGTTTTGTTCAGGATCCAACACGGAACTGATCAGGAGGTCTCTTCAAAAATGCCTTTTCATGATACAGTCAGCCCTCTCATGGAATGTGTCCGTGATACGTTCTTGTTTCTGGGCTCGTTAAGGTCGGGGTATAATTCTTGATTCGAGGTTCATACCCTGGAGAAGCCCTTATTTGGAACTAGACTTTTGATCCTTGAACTGCGGTTCAGACTTTTGCAAAGAGAGAAAAGAAGTCCCCAAATCACTCCACCTGAATCTCACGCGGTCTCGGAAGAAGTTCAGTTCAAACAATCAGGACTTTAAAGGCACCTCAATGACCTGCACTTTCATTGAACGAGCTTTGCTTCCAATTGCATTCGACCTTGAAACCGCTCTGGGCTTTCATCTCACTGAAGCAGATTGTGGCCGCTCTGTATCTGTGAGCATGTCGGTGACGAGGTTAGCTCTGATATTAGTCGCTTTCAATTTTTAAGATCTCACCAAGCTCAGGGAAAAGAAACCGGGAATCGAATTGTCCCTGTAAGTGATGAATTGAAGGGATTGGTGCTCCAAGCAGATCTGGAAAATGTGCAGTGCGGTTGCTCAGGAATTCCAAATCCACCCTCTCACCACTCGGCGATCATATTAACTGAGCTTTACTCTGGCCCAGTGTCACCGCGCTGAAATCGAGTATTTCTCCGGCATGTTTCTCTTAACTTCACAGTTGCTGGTTTAAGAGTGAAGACCGGCTCGTTGGATTTTCACTCCTGCAAGTTTCAACCATTCATTTTGCAAAAGTGAACTGATAGTAGACAGCTGTTATATGGGCTCCTGCAGTCTCAAGGTTTAGCTCATGGAATTACACATTTAGCGTAGGGCTTTTCCGCTTGTCTCGGTGGTGTGAAAGTTTGATGATTCGAGTCCTTATTATATTTTTCCTCAGGATTCATCGCCTCAAAGTTCCAGGGTTTCAATGTGTGTTTTGTCTGCAAGAAAATGTACCGTGATCATTGCCGGCTGAGCAGGGCTGATATTTCACCATTTACCCTGTGGTCGGAAATCAGGCACATGAATCATATAAAGGAATGGAACATTGGCTTCACGGAAATCACAATTCATCTTGAGACAAGCCCCCGAAAGGCCCGAAGGGAGGTCACACTCGCAGTAGGAGAGCTGGTTCGCTGTGACAGAGAGATTTCTGCAGTGAGTGAGACCAGACTGTTTCTATTTTCAGAGGATAAATGTCACACCCTTTATTTTGGAAAAGCAAAACGGTGGGGATTTTTATCACAGCCCGATGCCTTTCGTGTCGTATCACATGTTCCCCGTTGCGTTACTTTCATCTTCATCGGAGAACCGGTTCGGGCGTTCCTGTGATAAGCGGCAACAATTGCCTGTTAATGTTAAATTTAACAACGGCTGCGCTGAGTTTTTAATCCCACTCTTAAGATGCAGTCTGTAGAATGATGAAATTTCATCACATGCAAAGCACAAAAATCTTATTAAAGTTTTGACTGACTCTCGGTAACCACGTCAGCATCTCCTTCAGTCTGAAATAGAAAGTTATCGGTTGATTAATGGTGATTAAAACAGTCATTCAACTACGAACAGGGTTTAATTAGCTTCATGTAATTATTTATTAAGTTCATAACTCTTGTTAAAGTTAATTCCCTGATTGGGAATGGAACCACTCGGCGGTGGGAGCACTGAATTTTCTCCGACAGGATTGCGCACGGGACACCTTGGGACACTGATTCTCTGATAGTTTACTGGGTAAAGGCCCTGATCCCTGGTCTGTGCTGATTCTCTGATCGTTTACTGGGTAAAGGCCCTGATCCCTGGTCTGTGCTGATTCTCTGATAGTTTACTGGGTAAAGGCCCTGATCCCTGGTCTGTGCTGATTCTCTGATAGTTTACTGGGTAAAGGCCCTGATCCCTGGTCTGTGCTGATTCTCTGATAGTTTACTGGGTAAAGGCCCTGATCCCTGGTCTGTGCTGATTCTATGATAGTTCAGTGGGATTCATTCCGTATCTGTCAGTCTCTGGTACTGTGTGAGAGTGTGGGATTCATTCTGTATCTCTCAGTCTCTGGTACTGTGTGTGAGTGGGATTCATTCTGTATCTCTCAGTCTCTGGTACTGTATGTTAGTGTGTGATTCATTCTGTATTTCTCAGTCTCTGGTACTGTGTGAGAGTGTGGGATTCATTCTGTATCTCTCAGTCTCTGGTACTGTGTGAGAGTGTGGGATTCATTCTGTATCTGTCAGTCTCTGGTACTGTGTGAGAGTGTGGGATTCATTCTGTATCTGTCAGTCTCTGGTACTGTGTGAGAGTGTGGGATTCATTCTGTATCTCTGTCTCTGGTACTGTGTGTGAGTGTGGGATTCATTCTGTATCTGTCAGTCTCTGGTACTGTGTGAGAGTGTGGGATTCATTCTGTATCTCTCAGTCTCTGGTACTGTGTGTGAGTGTGGGATTCATTCTGTATCTGTCAGTCTCTGGTACTGTGTGTGAGTGTGGGATTCATTCTGTATCTGTCAGTCTCTGGTACTGTGTGTGAGTGTGGGATTCATTCTGTATCTCTCAGTCTCTGGTACTGTGTGAGAGTGTGGGATTCATTCTGTATCTCTCAATCTCTGGTACAGTGTGTGAGTGTGGGATTCATTCTGTATCTGTCAGTCTCTGGTACTGTGTGTGAGTGTGGGATTCATTCTGTATCTGTCAGTCTCTGGTAGTGTGTGAGAGTGTGGGATTCATTCTGTATCTCTCAGTCTCTGGTACTGTGTGCGAGTGTGGGATTCATTCTGTATCTGTCAGTCTCTGATACTGTGTGTGAACTTGGGATTGATTCTCTATCTTGTCAGCAGTGTGTGTGAGAGTTTGTGATTCATTCTTTATATGCAGTCTCTCATACTGTGTGTTAGTGTGGGATTCTTTCGGTATCTGTCAGTCTCTGTTTCTCCATGTGAGTGTGGGACTCATTCTGTATATACAGTCCCCAGTACTGTATGTGGGAGTTGAATTCATCCTAAATATGCAGTTACTCATACTGCATGTTAGTGTGGGATTCATACTGTACCTATCAGTCCCTGGTACTTGATGAGAGTGTGGGATTAACTCTGTGTCTGTCAGTCTCTAGTACTGTATGTGAGTTTGGGATTCCTTCTGTATCTGTGAGTGTTGGATTCATTCTGTGTCTGTGTGTCTCTGGTACTGTATCTGAATGTGAGTTTCATTCTGTATCTGTACGTAATTATTCTCTCAGATTACATTATTGCGTTCAATACTTTAGCTTTAATATCTTAATGTTTGAAGAGTTTTACTCCTTATTTAATTTGTAAATATGGACGAACTTTAGGATTTAATGTTGGAGGTTTTAATCAGATAATTTGTGTGCTTTTTGGACTACTATTAAATCTGCATCTCTGTGAGTAATATTGTGGATGATAATGACTTTCAAACTGATAAGGTGACATTTTTGAATTGGTTTGTAATGTGTAGATCAGTCTGTAGAAATGGAATACTGTATCCTTCAGTCTAATATTGTATGAGATTTTTGGACTGGTATATAATGTGTATCTCAGTCTGCACTAATAGAATTGATACTCTATCTTTAAATTTCATTCTACGAGTGCATTCTGAACAGGTATCTAATTTGCTTCTCAGGTTTGCTATCTTTCAGTATTTCTCAATCGATACTGTACGTGAGGTTTGGATTTGTCTGCAATTTGTAGCAAATGGTTCACTTTTCGAATGGATATTGCATGTATTAAAGTCATGTGTGTGAGAGTTCTGGGATAGTATTCAATTGGAATCTCAGGTACATTATTGGGATTCATTCTGTCCCTTTCAATCGGATACCATGTGTGATTTCTCTCTGGTATTTAATTCGTAGCTGTGTTGCCCTATTGTGAGATTGACACAGTGCCTTTCAATCTGAGAGTGTGATTTTGGACTGGGATTTTTGTATCTACCTGTCAGCGGGACAGTGTTCGGGGCAAATGGAACAGTGTCTGCCTCACCCGCTCTGTTTGAATGTTGGATTGAAATTGTGTCTCTGGAACTTGGGATCAGTGTGGGACTGAGTACTTCTACTGTCTGAGACTGTGGAACTGATGACCTGTCTGTGTCTCTGTGCTCTGTGGGTGATAATGTACCTCCTGTGTGTGAGAAGGAGCTGGCTGCACTCCTCCTTGTGCCTCGGGTGGAGGAAACATCACATTCATTCTGGATCATTCAAGGATTCGCCTGTGGAAAGAAAATGATCTCTTGTAACTCAAGAACAGGTGAGGTTGAAAATGGAAAAGTGATCAGTTTAATATCTCTGCTAATGATCATTTTGAATATCGACAAATGAAAACCAGTGATACAAACAGTGTCAGTGTCTGACTCCACTGCAGCACTCAGCTTCTGCACACCAGGTGTGTTGGGCTGTTTTACAACAATTTAGTGACATCCAGACACAACCCAACCCCTGCACTGATCCATGAATGGGACTACCCGATGGGGCAGGGACCTTTGTCCAGGTCAGGTTTCTCATCCCCTCTCCCATGGGACTAACCGTTCAACCGAAAATAAACAGCCGCTGTTTAAATTGTGTCCTTCACACTTCTCACCTGGTGCCTGCAATAGATGCTCTTTGTATAACTCCCCACATCCTTACTGTCCGGCTCTGTTCCCACTCTTCACTGTCCAATAACAATAAACAGGGTGAGACTGGAACTAAACCAGGACCATTCACTCCTGGTTTGGGGAGAGAAAGCAGCAATGGTTTTAATAGCAGGTTCTTCCCATTCTCTCTCCCTTCCCCTGGACACACCCTGTCCACACCCAGCCCGAGAATGACCTCTCCCTTCCCCCCTCTCACTCCATGTTCCGGGACCAGTTCCTGATCCACTCCACCTCTTACAAACAGCCCCCGGACTCCCCCTGCCCTTCCCCCGGACTCAATGCCGATCTCTGAGCCCATCTGCGGACACGGTCCCGGAGCGATGAGCTGCTGTAACGAGGCTGCTCTTTGCTCCCTTCCCCCGGGGGCCGTGATCTCTCCATTCCCGCCTGTCTGAGCAAAGGAAGTGGGTCTGGGGGAAAGGTCAGAGGGAATGGGCTCCACAGGCAGTGCAGGAACAGGCACCAGAATGGGAAACAGATGGGATTCCACCAGTGCCTAACGCTGGAATCCAGACTGACTTTACAATCTCCAACTATTAAACTCGAGGTTTCCATCCCTGCTGTTTCTCTCGGGCTCTTTTGATGGGAAAGAGTCTTTCAGAGATAAAGTGAGCGGCTGTGGAATGAGCCAATGGGTTCTGTTCATTCTTGGCTCCCTTACTGATAAAGTGACGTTTGACTCCGAAACTGGAGGGAGGATTCCTCAAACCAATCCTGGAGAAACGGGGGAGGAAAGTGGGAGTCGGTGTATTTGCTGGGACCGTGTAGGATTAATATCAGGCAGCAACAGTCCCAGTTTATTTCAATCGGAGTGAAACTCTCGGTCACTGAGAGAAATACAGAGCGGCCCTGAGCTGCAAGATTGCAGAGGGGACAACATGCAAGAGAGGGTTAAATGTGTGACACTGTCCCTGAGAGTGGGATTAATAATGTGTCTGTCTCTGAAATAATATCAGTGAGAGATGAGACTGCATCTTCTGTCACTCCACCTTGGAATAGAAATTGGAATGGAATATTTTCCAATTTGTTACTCTGTGTGAACAGGACATTACAGGTCAGTTTCTCTCTCTCTCTTTACTGTTATTGAGCTTGAGACAGACACACTGATAGGAAGCGTAAGGCTGATACTGTGCCTGTCTGTATCTCTCTCTCGCGCTGTACATGAAGGTGGGATACTATTTGTTGAGTGTGAAACGGACATACTGATGGGAAGTGTGAGACTGATACTGTTTCTGTGTGCGTGTCTCTGTCTGTCTGTTTATCTGTCTTTCTCTCTCTCTAGCACTGTAAATGAAAGCGGGATACTGTTACTGAGCGTAATATGGACACCCTGTTGGAAGGTAAAGACTGATTCTGTGTCTGTGAACAGACCTCCGGTGCAGTTGGTGAGACGGTCACTGTCCCTTCTATTATGTATGAGACGGATTAACGGTGCATTTATCAGTCTCCAGTCCAGTATGCAAAGGAGGAGAGAAACAGCCTGTAACTGTCTGACACTGGACTGTCTCTGAGAGTTGAATTTATTCAGTAACGAGCCGTCTCTGGGTGTTGAGAATGGGACGGATAGGACACCAGTTAATATTGTCTGTCAGTCAGTTTAGGAGGAGAGAGAAACACAGAGAGAATGGAGGAGCCCAGAGCGGATAATTTGTAATATCGTCTTAACCGAACATATTTCAGTGTGCGAACAATATAATCATGTAAAACCAGATGTGGATTATCACAGTCACAGCTGTGATTGACTCCTGCCCCTGAATCTGGGGAGCGCCGGCCTCTGAGTGTTTAACAGTTCCTGAGCGGGGAAACTACAACTTACCCCCGAGAATCCGCAGCACAGGCCGAGCGGGGAGGAAAGCCTGTCCCGGGAATGGTCAATCTGGCGAGCAGTTTGTCCTGTGAATGTGAAGATGTGAAGATTGGGTCAGAGAGAGTGTGTTAAAGGGGCGGGCGGGTTAGATTAATGTCACTGTGTTTGTGTGGCCGGTCTCATCGCCGGATTTCCAAATCCCTTTTGAGTAAAATAATAAAAAATCCATGTCAAAGGATCGACCTCCTCCCCTGCCGAGCTCCGAAATGGAAATTTAAGGTAGAGTTTTCGTAAAATTGAAGATTTCAGCCGAAAAACGGAGATCATGTCAGCGATCGGGTGAGAGAGCGCGATCAGAGCAGCAATGAAACGGGTTAAAATCGAAACTGGTGCTTTTAATTCCAGTGAAAGTTTTTCGACAGCAAACATTCCGGTGTTAGAGATGGGGAGGGGCTAGTCTGGGAATCTGGAGTGCCCGATTTGAATTGGAATCGGGGAGTTTAAGAGGAGAGAGAAACACAGAGAGGCTGGAGGGGCCGGGAGCTGACAGCAGGGTGTCTCCGCCCAGTCCGCTCTGTGCCTTTAAGTTGCTCTGTGCCGCCGCCTCTCGTTTCATTTCTGACCCAGCTCTGACTGTCAGAGAGATTTTCCACAGAGTCCCGGAGATGACAGATACTGCAGCCGCCGAAACGGCTCCTCCAGCCGCCGCCGCTCAAACCAATGCTCCGAAGATGAAGAAGGCGGTTCCCCGACCCAGGACAGCCGGTCCCAAATTGAGCGAACAGATCCTCAAGATTGTGGCGGATTGCAAGGATCGCAAGGGGATCTCCCTGGCCGCGATCAAGAAGGTTCTGGCGACCAAAGGCCTGGATGTGGAGAAGCTCCGGTCCCAGATCAAATTAAGTATCAAGAGAAATGTGGAAAAAGGCTCCCTGGTGCAGATCAAGGGCACGGGCGCCTCGGGCTCCTTCAGAGTCGCTAAGAAGGAAACCCAGGGAAAAGTGGGAAAGAAGGTGAAGAAACAAGGAACCAAGAAATCTCCCGGAAAGAAACCAGCGGCAACGAAAACAGCAGCGAAGAAATTAACGGCAAAGAAACCAGCCGCCAAGAAATCTCCCGGAAAGAAACCAGCCGCCAAGAAATCTCCCGGAAAGAAACCAGCCGCCAAGAAATCTCCCGGAAAGAAACCAGCCGCCAAGAAAAAGGCGGCGAAATCCCCAATTAAGAAGAAAGCGGCGGCGAAGAAGCCCAAGACCCCCAAGCCGGTGAAGGCGAAGAAGGGAGAAAAACCGAGGGCCAAGCCCAAGCCGAGGTCAGCAAAGCCCAAGAAAGCAGCGGGCAAAAAGAAGTGAAAAATCAAGTGCAACTTGTGACCATCTGAAGCCAACGGCTCTTCTCAGAGCCACCCAGGTCTCTCCGAAAAGAGCTGATCCCGGAATCAGATGATTCCTGTCCCGGGGCCGGGCTCAGGTTTCAGATAGAAATCATTTCCAATAAACCCAGGGTCCTGGAGACTCGCTGACATTCGCTGCCCCGGCCCCACTCCCACTGTCTGGAATAAAATGGAGAGAATGGGATGTCCGGGCCGGGCCTCACTGGAACTGGCGGGTGTTCGGCTCCAGTCCCAGTTCATTGTTTTCACAGATTCAGGGCGAGAGTCGGTGACAGGGGAAAACTGGCGGAGATCCGCCGCAATCACAATTCAAACCCCAACACATGAGATTCTTCAAATCAGCGGGAATAAAGTGTTTGTAAACTGCTGAACCCGTCTGGGAGGGGATGTGTGGGGAGATCGAATCGGGTCTGGGGCTGAAATGGGAGGAGGCGGGTTGACTTGTTATAGAAGGGACTGTATTTAGGCAGGAATATTACTGACTGTTAATTGTAACGGGGCTTATTTAAAGGCTCCGGGTTTCTGGGAATCCTTGAATATGAAGCCCGAGTCTGTAAGGGTTTGTGCGGACCGCTGTGTTTCGGTTCAATTATCGAGAAACGGTTTGAAATTGGCGGGAGGAGAAAGCTGGAGGTGGAGCTGGAAGATCAGAGGCCGCTCTCCGCTCTGTCCATCACTCTGACTCTCTCCTCCCCTCCCTGTTTAATATCTCACTCTCTCTCCTCCCTTCTCTGTTTAATATCTCACTCTGTCTCCTCCCCTCTCTGTTTAATATCTCACTCTCTCTCCTCCCCTCTCTGTTTAATATCTCACTCTCTCTCCTCCCCTCCCTGTTTAATATCTCACTCTCTCTCCTCCCCTCCCTGTTTAATATCTCACTCTCTCTCCTCCCCTCTCTGTTTAATATCTCACTCTCTCTCCTCCCCTCTCTGTTTAATATCTCACTCTCTCTCCTCCCCTCCCTGTTTAATATCTCACTCTCTCTCCTCCCCTCCCTGTTTAATATCTCACTCTCTCTCCTCCCCTCCCTGTTTAATATCTCACTCTCCTCCCCTCCCCGTTTAATATCTCACTCTCTCTCCTCCCCACTCTGTTTAATATCTCACTCTCTCTCCTCCCCTCCCTGTTTAATATCTCACTCTCCTCCCCTCCCTGTTTAATATCTCACTCTCTCTCCTCCCCACTCTGTTTAATATCTCACTCTCTCTCCTCCCCTCTCTGTTTAGTATCTCACTCTCTCTCTCCTCCCCTCCCTGTTCAATATCTCACTCTCTCTCCTCCCCTCCCTGTTTAATATCTCACTCTCTCTCCTCCCCTCCCTGTTTAATATCTCACTCTGTCACTTCCCCTCCCTGTTTAATATCTCACTCTGTCTCCTCCCCTCCCTGTTTAATATCTCACTCTGTCTCCTCCCCTCTCTGTTTAATATCTCACTCTCTCTCCTCCCCTCTCTGTTTAATATCTCACTCTCTCTCCTCCCCTCTCTGTTTAATATCTCACTCTCTCTCCTCCCCTCTCTGTTTAATATCTCACTCTGTCTCCTCCCCTCTCTGTTTAATATCTCACTCTCTCCCCTCCCCTCTCTGTTTAATATCTCACTCTCTCTCCTCCCCTCTCTGTTTAATATCTCACTCTCTCTCCTCCCCTCTCTGTTTAATATCTCACTCTCTCTCCTCCCCTCTCTGTTTAATATCTCACTCTGTCTCCTCCCCTCTCTGTTTAATATCTCACTCTCTCCCCTCCCCTCTCTGTTTAATATCTCACTCTCTCCCCTCCCCTCTCTGTTTAATATCTCACTGTCTCTCCTCCCCTCTCTGTTCAATATCTCACTCTCTCTCCTCCCCTCTCTGTTTAATATCTCACTCTCTCTCCTCCCCTCTCTGTTTAATATCTCACTCTCTCTCCTCCCCTCTCTGTTTAATATCTCACTCTCTCTCCTCCCCTCCCTGTTTAATATCTCACTCTGTCTCCTCCCCTCTCTGTTTAATATCTCACTCTCTCTCCTCCCCTCCCTGTTTAATATCTCACTCTCTCGCCTCCCCTCTCTGTTTAATATCTCACTCTCTCTCCTCCCCTCCCTGTTTAATATCTCACTCTGTCTCCTCCCCTCTCTGTTTAATATCTCACTCTCTCTCCTCCCCTCTCTGTTTAATATCTCACTCTCTCTCCTCCCCTCAATCTTTCATCCTGTGCATGTTTCAGTCTGGTCGGCTCAGGCTGCATAAAAAGTGAACCAGCATAAGTTCGTTATTCATTCAACAGCGATCTGAGTGAAGAATCATCATGTCTGGCCGAGGTAAAGGAGGCAAAGGACTGGGCAAAGGTGGAGCCAAGCGGCACCGGAAAGTGCTTCGTGATAACATCCAGGGGATCACCAAACCAGCCATCCGCCGCCTGGCTCGCCGTGGCGGTGTCAAGCGGATCTCGGGTCTGATCTACGAGGAAACCCGCGGGGTGCTGAAGGTTTTCCTGGAGAATGTGATCAGGGACGCGGTCACCTACACTGAACACGCCAAGCGCAAGACGGTCACTGCCATGGATGTGGTGTACGCTCTGAAACGGCAGGGCCGCACCCTCTATGGATTCGGCGGCTGAACAACTCGACCCTTTCTGAGCCGCCCACCGCCTCACAGAGAGAGCACTGACCTGGGAACGGGGAGAGGAAAGATCTAGGAGTGGGGAAGCAGTTTCCGATATTTAATTAGTATGGGGAGTTTCCCCAACACTCGGTACAGGGAGATCAGGAACAACGGCCGGGGTTCTCGGCCATCCCGAGAGAAGGAGCGGAATTCCCGGTTTCACGGTATAAATGAACGGGCGGGGATACAGAATCTTTCCCCAGACATTACATCCTCCGCTCAGAGTAAAATCCCTCCTCACTCCCTCTCCCGCTGTGTCCTCTCTGCTCGCTCTTTATTTCCTGCCCTCATTCAATGATCAGTTCGATGTGAAGTTTGTGTTTGAGGAGCGGTTCAGCGGGCCGGAACTGGCGGGATTTTTGAAATTGAAGCTGGACTTTACAGACAGATCAGAGAATGAAGCGGAATGTGAAACAGCCTGAGATCTGAGCTGAGGAGTGAGAAATAATGGAGATTATAAAGAGAGAGATTCTTAAATTGCTGGAGGGAAATGAGATTTTCTTCAAACTGTTTTTTGATGCTCTGAAATTGGCGGGCTTTTTGAAATTGAAGATTAATTTCAGCTCAGCCAATTGGGGCCCAAAACCTCCCGCCGGGTCGGTCTGACTGTCAGAGCTCGGTTCAAACCTGCCCATCAAATTCCCGGACTGGTCCCTCCCTGACTGGGGGTGAGACTGCAGCCATTCACAGGCCAGGGCTGGTCCCTCACAGACACTTTAAAAGGCGGCCCCAGAGCGCGCCCTTCCTATTAACAGTCTCTGTGTCTCAGTTTGTGTTGAGATCTGTTCAGAAAATGGCCAGGACCAAGCAGACAGCGCGTAAATCGACCGGAGGGAAAGCTCCTCGCAAACAGTTGGCCACCAAAGCGGCGCGGAAGAGCGCTCCAGCCACGGGCGGAGTGAAGAAGCCTCATCGCTCCAGAGCCGGCACTGTGGCTCTGAGGGAGATCCGCCGCTACCAGAAATCCACCGAGCTGCTCATCCGCAAACTGCCCTTCCAGCGCCTGGTGCGAGAGATCGCTCAGGTCTTCAAGACCGACCTGCGCTTCCAGAGCTCGGCCGTCATGGCCCTGCAGGAGGCCAGCGAGGCTTACCTGGTGGGGCTGTTTGAGGACACCAACCTGTGCGCCATCCACGCCAAGCGAGTCACCATCATGCCCAAAGACATCCAGCTGGCCCGCCGCATCCGCGGGGAGCGCGCCTCAACCCGACCCGGCTTCAGCACCGAGAGCAACAAAGGCTCTTTTCAGAGCCACCAAATGGGCGGTGGAAAGAGCTCTGATCTCCTGGGTTGAAATGGTGGGACAGTGTCGATGAAAAATTTACTTAAACGGGAAGTTCATGAAGGGAGGGAGCGGATGGCAGGCGGGGCACGACTGGTATTTATAAACTATCCATATCATAGGCCGTTATAACACCAGAGAGAGTTCGGAGTCGAGCTGATCTGTGAGGTTTCGGGCAGGTACAGTAACAGTTAAATATCCACAAAGACCAGACCCAGACAGACAAGGGGGACAATTCCAGACTCACCAAGAGCAGGAATTTGAAACGGACACAGTTTAATTTCCACACATCACACCCAGGATTGGAGGGAGGTGAATTCCACTCATACTGCACGGACTCAGTCCCATCATCACATCCAGTGCCACGTTTAGACACGGAAAGTTCTGGAAACAGGTCCAGAAAGGTCTGATTTCGATCCTACTCTTTCACATCAGGTGTCTCCACCCCCAGTGTCAATCTAACTCGGACATATGGACAGGGAGAGGCTCGTGCACTTGGCAAAGTCCAAGAGATGCAAGTTCCCATTTCCAATATATGGGCAGCTTGGCTCGATTGACAGAATAAATCCCTCACTCACAGCCAATAACAGACAAATGTCATTCACTGATTCACCAATCGCTGACACAAGAATCAACACATCCGTCACCTTCTGGCGGACAAACCTGGGGAATGGAAGTCAGACCGAGTTAGTGTTGTGGGAGGATGAGACTGTAAATAACACTTACAATAATGGCCGGAACACAATCGAGTGCTTCTTGTTGCCGATGATCAAACTCACCTGGTATTTCTGTATCCCACCCGCCCAGTTTAATGAACTGATTATTTTGTGTCTCATTTCCGATACAATCTGCAAAATTCAACCGATTGGAGATTGTTGACATCTACTGTCCGGAAGCGAGATAATTTGTATTTAACAAGATATCGTTAGTTTCTAACTAATGGTTTTATTATTAAATTAAGCTCTGACTCGCTTCAGACAGTAACCAGCCCTTTCAGAGATACAGTGGGTGGCTCTGAAAAGAGCCTTTGGGTTATCAGATTAAATCTTGGCCGCTTTACTTGCTCTTGGAGCTCACATTGCTGGTTTTCTTCGGCAGCAGCACGGCCTGGATATTAGGCAGCACCCCGCCCTGAGCGATGGTCACCCGTCCCAGCAGCTTGTTGAGCTCCTCGTCGTTGCGGATGGCCAGCTGCAGGTGTCTGGGGATGATGCGGGCCTTCTCTGTCCTCCTAAACTGACTGACAGACAATATTAACTGGTGTCCTATCCGTCCCATTCTCAACACCCAGAGACGGCTAGTTACTGAATAAATTCAACTCTCACAGACAGTCCAATGTCAGACAGTTACAGGCTGTTTCTCTCCTCCTTTACTTACAGGACTGGAGACTGATAAATGCCCCGTCAGGCCGGCTCACACATAATAGAAGGGACAGTGACCGTCTCACCAACTGCACCGGAGGTCTGTTCACAGACACAGAATCAATCTTTACCTTCCATTTTACGCTCATTCACAGTATCCCACTTCCATTTACAGCCCTAGAGAGAGAGAAAGACAGACAGACAGATAAACAGACAGACAGAGACACGCACACAGAAACAGTCTCAGTCTCACACTTCCCATCAGTATGTCCGTTTCACACTCAGGAAATAGTATCCCACCTTCATGTACAGCGCGAGAGAGAGACAGGCACAGTATCCGCCTTACGCTTCCTATCAGTGTGTCTGTCTTTCGCTCAGGAACAGTATCCCACCTTCATGAGCTGTTCAAAAGAGAGAGAGAAACTGACCTATAATGTCCTGTTTTCACCCAGTAACAAATTGGAAAATATTCCTTTCCAATTTCTATTCCAAGATGGAGTGACAGAAGATGCAGTCTCATCTCTCACTGATATTATTTCAGAGACAGACACATTATTAATCCCACTCTCAGGGACAGTGTCACACATTTAACCCTCTCTTGCATGTTGTCCCCTCTGCAATCTTGCAGCTCAGGGCCGTTCTGTATTACTCTCAGGGACCGAGAGTTTCACTCCGATTGAAATAAACTGGGACTGTTGCTGCCTGATATTAATCCTACACGGTCCCAGCAAATACACCGACTCCCACTTTCCTCCCCCGTTTCTCCAGGATTGGTTTGAGGAATCCTCCCTCCAGTTTCGGAGTCAAACGTTACTTTATCAGTAAGGGAGCCAAGAATGAACAGAACCCATTGGCTCATTCCACAGCCGCTCACTTTATCTCTGAAAGACTCTTTACCATCAAAAGAGCCCGAGAGAAACAGCAGGGATGGAAACCTCGAGTTTAATAGTTGGAGATTGTAAAGTCAGTCTGGATTCCAGCGTTGGGCACTGGTGGAATCCCATCTGTTTCCCATTCTGGTGCCTGTTCCTGCACTGCCTGTGGAGCCCATTCCCTCTGACCTTTCCCCCAGACCCACTTCCTTTGCTCAGACAGGCGGGAATGGAGAGATCACGGCCCCCGGGGGAAGGGAGCAAAGAGCAGCCTCGTTACAGCAGCTCATCGCTCCGGGACCGTGTCCGCAGATGGGCTCAGAGATCGGCATTGAGTCCGGGGGAAGGGCAGGGGGAGTCCGGGGGCTGTTTGTAAGAGGCGGAGTGGATCAGGAACTGGTCCCGGAACATGGAGTGAGAGGGGGGAAGGGAGAGGTCATTCTCGGGCTGTGTGTGGACAGGGTGTGTCCAGGGGAAGGGAGAGAGAATGGGAAGAACCTGCTATTAAAACCATTGCTGCTTTCACTCCCCAAACCAGGAGTGAATGGTCCTGGTTTAGTTCCAGTCTCACCCTGTTTATTGTTATTGGACAGTGAAGAGTGGGAACAGAGCCGGACAGTAAGGATGTGGGGAGTTATACAAAGAGCATCTATTGCAGGCACCAGGTGAGAAGTGTGAAGGACACAATTTAAACAGCGGCTGTTTATTTTCGGTTGAACGGTTAGTCCCATGGGAGAGGGGATTAGAAACCTGACCTGGACAAAGGTCCCTGCCCCATCGGGTAGTCCCATTCATGGATCAGTGCAGGGGTTGGGTTGTGTCTGGATGTCAATAAATTGTTGTAAAACAGCCCAACACACCTGGTGTGCAGAAGCTGAGTGCTGCAGTGGAGTCAGACACTGACACTGTTTGTATCACTGGTTTTCATTTGTCGATATTCAAAATGATCATTAGCAGAGATATTAAACTGATCACTTTTCCATTTTCAACCTCACCTGTTCTTGAGTTACAAGAGATAATTTTTCTTCCCACAGGCGAATCCTTGAATGATCCAGAATGAATGTGATGTTTCCTCCACCCGAGGCACAAAGAGGAGTGCAGCCAGCTCCTTCTCACACACAGGAGGTACATTATCACCCACCGAGCACAGAGACACAGACAGGTCATCAGTTCCACAGTCTCAGACAGCAGAAGTACTCAGTCCCACACTGATCCCAAGTTCCAGAGACACAATTTCAATCCAACATTCAAACAGAGCGGGTGAGGCAGACACTGTTCCATTTGCCCCGAACTCAGTCCCGCTGACAGGTCGATACAAAAATCCCAGTCCAAAATCACACTCTCAGATTGAAAGGCACTGTGTCAATCTCACAATAGGGCAACATAGCTACGAATTAAATACCAGAGAGAAATCACACATGGTATCCGATTGAAAGGGACAGAATGAATCCCAATAATGTACCTGAGATTCCAATTGAATACTATCCCAGAACTCTCTCACACATGACTTTAATACATGAAATATCCATTCGAAAAGTGAACCATTTGCTACAAATTGCAGACAAATCCAAACCTCACGTACAGTATCGATTGAGAAATACTGAAAGATAGCAAACCTGAGAAGCAAATTAGATACCTGTTCAGAATGCACTCATAGAATGAAATTTAAAGATAGAGTATCAATTCTATTAGTGCAGACTGAGATACACATTATATACCAGTCCAAAAATCTCATACAATATTAGACTGAAGGATACAGTATTCCATTTCTACAGACTGATCTACACATTACAAACCAATTCAAAAATGTCACCTTATCAGTTTGAAAGAGTCATTATCATCCACAATATTACTCACAGAGATGCAGATTTAATAGTAGTCCAAAAAGCACACAAATTATCTGATTAAAACCTCCAACATTAAATCCTAAAGTTCGTCCATATTTACAAATTAAATAAGGAGTAAAACTCTTCAAACATTAAGATATTAAAGCTAAAGTATTGAACGCAATAATGTAATCTGAGAGAATAATTACGTACAGATACAGAATGAAACTCACATTCAGATACAGTACCAGAGACACACAGACACAGAATGAATCCAACACTCACAGATACAGAAGGAATCCCAAACTCACATACAGTACTAGAGACTGACAGACACAGAGTTAATCCCACACTCTCATCAAGTACCAGGGACTGATAGGTACAGTATGAATCCCACACTAACATGCAGTATGAGTAACTGCATATTTAGGATGAATTCAACTCCCACATACAGTACTGGGGACTGTATATACAGAATGAGTCCCACACTCACATGGAGAAACAGAGACTGACAGATACCGAAAGAATCCCACACTAACACACAGTATGAGAGACTGCATATAAAGAATGAATCACAAACTCTCACACACACTGCTGACAAGATAGAGAATCAATCCCAAGTTCACACACAGTATCAGAGACTGACAGATACAGAATGAATCCCACACTCGCACACAGTACCAGAGACTGAGAGATACAGAATGAATCCCACACTCTCACACAGTACCAGAGACTGACAGATACAGAATGAATCCCACACTCACACACAGTACCAGAGACTGACAGATACAGAATGAATCCCACACTCACACACTGTACCAGAGACTGAGAGATACAGAATGAATCCCACACTCTCACACAGTACCAGAGACTGAGAGATACAGAATGAATCCCACACTCACACACAGTACCAGAGACTGAGAGATACAGAATGAATCCCACACTCTCACACAGTACCAGAGACTGAGAGATACAGAATGAATCCCACACTCTCACACAGTACCAGAGACTGACAGATACAGAATGAATCCCACACTCTCACACAGTACCAGAGACTGAGAGATACAGAATGAATCCCACACTCTCACTCAGTACCAGAGACTGAGAAATACAGAATGAATCACACACTAACATACAGTACCAGAGACTGAGAGATACAGAATGAATCCCACACTCTCACACAGTACCAGAGACTGACAGATACGGAATGAATCCCACTAAACTATCATAGAATCAGCACAGACCAGGGATCAGGGCCTTTACCCAGTAAACTATCAGAGAATCAGCACAGACCAGGGATCAGGGCCTTTACCCAGTAAACTATCAGAGAATCAGCACAGACCAGGGATCAGGGCCTTTACCCAGTCAACTATCAGAGAATCAGCACAGACCAGGGATCAGGGCCTTTACCCAGTAAACTATCAGAGAATCAGTGTCCCAAGGTGTCCCGTGCGCAATCCTGTCGGAGAAAATTCAGTGCTCCCACCGCCGAGTGGTTCCATTCCCAATCAGGGAATTAACTTTAACAAGAGTTATGAACTTAATAAATAATTACATGAAGCTAATTAAACCCTGTTCGTAGTTGAATGACTGTTTTAATCACCATTAATCAACCGATAACTTTCTATTTCAGACTGAAGGAGATGCTGACGTGGTTACCGAGAGTCAGTCAAAACTTTAATAAGATTTTTGTGCTTTGCATGTGATGAAATTTCATCATTTTACAGACTGCATCTTAAGAGTGGGATTGAAAGCTCAGTGTAGCCGTTGTTAAATTTAACATTAACAGGCAATTGTTGCCGCTTATCACAGGAACGCCCGAACCGGTTCTCCGATGAAGATGAAAGTAACGCAACGGGGAACATGTGATACGACACGAAAGGCATCGGGCTATGATAAAAATCCCCACCGTTTTGCTTTTCCAAAATAAAGGGTGTGACATTTATCCTCTGAAAATAGAAACAGTCTGGTCTCACTCACTGCAGAAATCTCTCTGTCACAGCGAACCAGCTCTCCTACTGCGAGTGTGACCTCCCTTCGGGCCTTTCGGGGGCTTGTCTCAAGATGAATTGTGATTTCCGTGAAGCCAATGTTCCATTCCTTTATATGATTCATGTGCCTGATTTCCGACCACAGGGTAAATGGTGAAATATCAGCCCTGCTCAGCCGGCAATGATCACGGTACATTTTCTTGCAGACAAAACACACATTGAAACCCTGGAACTTTGAGGCGATGAATCCTGAGGAAAAATATAAGGACTCGAATCATCAAACTTTTGCGCCACCGAGACAGGCGGAAAAGCCCTACGCTAAATGTGTAATTCACTGAGCTAAACGTTGAGACTGCAGGAGCCCATATAACAGCTGTCTACTATCAGTTCACTTTTGCAAAATGAATGGTTGAAACTTGCAGGAGTGAAAATCCAACGAGCCGGTCTTCACTCTTAAACCAGCAACTGTGAAGTTAAGAGAAACGTGCCGGAGAAATACTCGATTTCAGCGCGGTGACACTGGGCCAGAGTAAAGCTCAGTTAATATGATCGCCGAGTGGTGAGAGGGTGGATTTGGAATTCCTGAGCAACCGCACTGCGCATTTTCCAGATCTGCTTGGAGCACCAATCCCTTCAATTCATCACTTACAGGGACAATTCGATTCCCGGTTTCTTTTCCCTGAGCTTGGTGAGATCTTAAAAATTGAAAGCGACTAATATCAGAGCTAACCTCGTCACCGACATGCTCACAGATACAGAGCGGCCACACTCTGCTTCAGTGAGATGAAAGCCCAGAGCGGTTTCAAGGTCGAATGTAATTGGAAGCAAAGCTCGTTCAATGAAAGTGCAGGTCATTGAGGTGCCTTTAAAGTCCTGATTGTTTGAACTGAACTTCTTCCGAGACCGCGTGAGATTCAGGTGGAGTGATTTGGGGACTTCTTTTCTCTCTTTGCAAAAGTCTGAACCGCAGTTCAAGGATCAAAAGTCTAGTTCCAAATTAGGGCTTCTCCAGGGTATGAACCTCGAATCGAGAATTATACCCCGACCTTAACGAGCCCAGAAACAAGAACGTATCACGGACACATTCTATGAGAGGGCTGACTGTATCATGAAAAGGCATTTTTGAAGAGACCTCCTGATCAGTTCCGTGTTGGATCCTGAACAAAACACAGCACTGTGTGCTTCTCAAATTCACTAAACACCATGAATTACACAAAGGCACCGCTGGGAGTTGAACCCAGAATCTCCTGTTTACGAGACAGGTGCTTTAACCAACGAAGCCATGGAGCCAATTCATGGGAGCGTTTCCCACCTCCTCTCATTAATATCTATCAGCTACACGTCACATTCTGTTGGGGGTTCAGACTGTTTGATCTTTGTCTCTTTCGCTTGCCCGTTTCCCTGTGAATCCCGATACTGACTGCGTTTCAGGCTGTGTTTATCTTTCTGTGTCCATCAGTGCTTTGATACACGAATGAATATTTGTGCTTCTGTTTGTTACTTTAAATAAATTCGGGATGGACAATTCTCGCTCTGACACTGAAGAACTAATTGAGCAAATTTCACAGTGAAGTGTTGTTTATTTTGGTGCTGAAACTAAAAAAATCGTAAAAGGTGCAAAGAGGGAAAACGAGAAAAACTTGTGAGTGAAATTAAGGACAACTTTCAAGGTTTTCACACGTACATTAAGAGAAAGAAGGGTGACTAAGAGTAATGTGGGCCCTTAAAGACAGATGGAGGTGATATTGTAATTGAAAATCAGGAAATGGCAGAGTTGCTGATACTCACAGAAAAGCATGAGGACAATATACCAGAGACACGAGGAAAACTGAAAATAAATCAAGGGGATTCAGTGTAAGTAAAATAATGGTATTGGAGAAAACAATTAGACTAAAGATAGACAAATCTCCAGGACCTGATGTTTACCATCCCAGGGGACGAAGGGGAATAGGTGAGGAAATTGTACATGCTTTAGTCATAATCGTTCAAAACTCTCTTGATTCAGGAATTGTTCCATGGATTGAAAAAATTGCCAATGTCATTCCGTTTTATATGAAGGGTAGGAGAGATAAAACAGGAAATTATAGACCTATTAGTCTGACGTCTGTTGTGGGGAAGTTACCAGAATCTGTTATTAGGGAAAGAATGACTGAGCACTTGGATAAACATGAATTGATCAGAGAGAGTCAGCATGGATTTGTAAAGTGTAAGTCAAGTCTAACAAAACTAGTTGAACTTTTTGAAGATGTAACTAACGTGGTAAATGATGGAGTGTCTATGGGTGTTATGTGTACATTGACTTCCAGAGGCATTCGTTAAGGTTTAGCATCAGAGACTGTGAACAGAAATGAGAGCACGTGGAATTTATAGCAACCCATTGACATGGGGAGGGAGTTGGTTTAGAGGTAGGAGACAGAGAGTAGGGTTAATGGGTATGTACTCAAATTGATAGGATTTGATTAGTGGTGTCCCCCAGGGATCTGTACAAATGAGGCAGATAAAGGAATAGAGAGCGGTATATCCAGGTTTGTTGACGACACCAAGTTAGGAGGCGCAGTGAGTAGTGTAGATGGGAGCATAAAGTTATAAAGGGAAATTGATAGATTCAGTGAGTTGGTAAAACTGTGTCAGATGGAGCTTACATAGAATTACATAGAATGTACATCACAGAAACAGGCAATTCGGCCCAACTAGACTATACCGGTGTTTATGCTGCAGACGAGCCTCCTCCAACCCCTCTTCATCTAACCTGATGAGCAAACCTGAATATTCCTTTCTCCTCCATGTGTTTATCCAGCTTCACCGTAAATGCATCCATGCGATTCGCATTAACTACTCCTTGTGGTGGCGAGCTGCACATTCTAACGCCTCTCTGGATAAATATGTTTCTCTTGAATGCCAGATTGGATTGATTGATGACTATTATATTCATGGCCCTAAGTTCTGACGTCCCCACTCCCAAAAGTACAAACACCTTATCGACATCTGACCTATCAAACCCTTGCATAATCTTAAAGTCCTGTATCAGGTCACCCTCAGCCTTCTCTTTTCAATACAAAAGAGCCCCAGACTGTTCAAAGTTTCAATCTGGGGAAATGTGAGACCATCCACTTTGGCCCGAAGCAAGATAAATCAGAGTATTTTCAAAATGGTGAGAAGCCAGGAACTGTGAGTGAGCAGAGATACTTCGGGAAATCAGGAAGAGTTGGCAGACAGGTGCAAAAAATAATGAAAATGGCTAATGGAATATCGGCCTTTATCTCAAGGGAACTGGAATTCAAAAGGGTGGAAGTTATGTTAGAATTCTATAAACTCTGCTAAGGCCACATTTAGAGTACGGCATTCAGTCCTGGGCACCAGACCTCAGGAAGGATATATTGGCCTTGCAGGAGGTGCAGCGCAGAAAGACCAGAATGATACCGGGGCTAAAATGTTTAAATTATGAGGACAGGTTGCGTGGACAAGGTTTGTATTTCCTCGTGTATAGAGGATTAAGTGGTGATGTAATTCAGGTGTTGAAGGTGATTCAATGATCCAATGGTGGGTGTGTGAGTTGGTGCTGAATCGGTCCCCTTCAGTGAAGAGAGGGTCAGCGGGCGCCTGACAGACACGGCTCGGAACGGGACTCGCTTCTCTCCGGCGGCAGCGGCTGGTTTAGAGAGATCTCTCTGTCTGCTGCTGTTACTCCACCTCCCGCACTCTGGGAGAACCGCGGAGGTCGGTCCTCATTTTTCTCTTATGGATCCGGCTCCATCCGTTTACTGTTGACGGGAGTGCGTCTGATACCAAGTCAGTCAGAAGCGGGTGCAAATCACAACATAGGCACAGGCCCAAGGACTGGGGACTGGTTTGATATTGGGTCCTTTTTAAGGGACCGGCTGTAGAATGTTTGTGTAATAATAATGATCAGAATTAACTTTGATACAATGAAGTTTTTTGCAGTTATTTCCCATTTCCACCCTCACCAGTTTTATACAGTAACAGGTAACAATGTTTGAGGGATGTGATGTCCAGTGTTGGTGGAATCAGTGTAATTTAACTTGATACATTGAAGAATCTCTTGTCTATCCCAGGCTCTTACCTTAGGATTAGACCCTCACCTAGTTTAAAATTGGTCACTCACTGATATAAATAAACCAGTAACAATCCCGAAACCTCAGCGGGTATTTTTGTTCCGATACTTAATGACGGTCCCAATTTCCACTGAAATTCTCAATCAGCAAATCCCAGAGGCTGTTTCGGGTTTGACAAACTGTGAAACAGATTGTTTTAAAAGCCGGAAAGAGGGAAAAACTGGTGGTTGATATGAAGTGTGAAACATTATCTCTTTCTGTTTCAGATTTACAATTTCTCTTTGTGTGTTACTGACAGGAGAGGCTATAACGGAGCCCAGTGACTGGGTAACGAGCTGCACTGAGTCATTGGCCTGTGTTACAGACCGGCTCGTTGGACCTGCTCATTTCGTGAACTCGCTGGTGTCTAAGCACGTGTGATGACTGAGTGAATCCCTTCCCACACACGGAGCAGGTGAACAGTCTCGCAACCAATGGGCATGCGTTGATGTGTCAGCAGTTCATTTCTGCTTTCAAAGCTCTTCTCACAGTCACTGCATTAAAAGGTCACTCAATAGTGTCAACAAGTTAATGTTTCAGAAGGTGGGATGATCGAGTGAATCTCTTCCCACACGGAGCAGGTGAACAGTCTCTCCCCAGTGTGAGTGCGTCGATGTCTCAGCAGTTCGTTTCTGATTTTAAATCTCTTCCCACAGTCAGAACATTTAAAGGTCTCTCAGTGTGAACTCGCTGGTGTTTCAGCAGGTTGGATGGCCGAGTGAATCTCTTCCCACACACTGAGCAGGTGAACGGCCCCTCTCCAGTGTGAACTCGCTGGTGTTTCAGCAGGGTGGATGGCCGAGCTAATCCCTTCCCATACACAGAGCAGGAGAACGGCCACTCCCCAGTGTGAGTGCATTGGTGTGTCAGCAGATTACATTTGCTTTTATACCTCTTCCCACAGTCAGAACATTTAAAAGGTCTCTCATCGGAGTGAACTTGCTGGTGTGTCAGCAGGGTGGATGACTGAGTGAATCTCTTCCCACACAAGGTGCAGGTGAACGGCCTCTCCGCAGTGTGAGTGCGTTGGTGTTTCAGCAGTTCAATTTTGCTTTTAAACCTCTTCTCACAGTCAGAACATTTAAAAGGTCTCTCATCAGAGTGAACTCGATGGTGTGTCAGGAGGTGGGATGACTGAGTGAATCCCTTCCCACACACGGAGCAGGTGAACAGCCTCTTCCCAGTGTGAACTCGCTGGTGTGACAGAAAGTGTGATGACTGAGTGAATCCCTTCCCACACACTGAGCAGGTGAACGGCCTCTCCCCAGTGTGGGTACATTGGTGTGTCAGCAGATTCCTTTTGCATTTAAACCTTTTCTCACAGTCAGAACATTTAAAAGGTCTCTCCCCAGTGTGAACTCGCTGGTGTGTCTGGAGGCTGGATGAAATAGTGAATCCCTTCCCACACACGGAGCAGGTGAACGGTCTCTCCCCAGTGTGAGTGCGTTGGTGCATCAGCAGATTAATTTTGCTTTTAAACCTCATCTCACAGTCAGAACATTTAAAAGGTCTCTCATCAGAGTGAACTCGCTGGTGTGTCAGCAGGGTGGATGATCGAGTGAATCCCTTCCCACACACGGAGCAGGTGAACGGCCTCTCCCCAGTGTGATTGTGTCGATGAGTTTCCAGCTCTGAAGGGTAATTGAATCCCTTCCCACAGTCCCCACATTTCCACGCTTTCTCCATGGTCCGGGTGTCCTTGTGTCTCTCCAGGTTGGATGATCAGTTGAAGCCTCGTCCACACACAGAACACGTGTACGGTTTCTCCCCGCTGTGAACGGTGCGATGTTTTTTCTGGCTGTGTAACTGGTTAAAGCTCTTTCCACAGTCAGTGCACTGGAACACTCTCACTCGGTGTGTGTCTCGGTGCTTTTCCACTCACACTGATGTTTGAAATCTTCTCCCACAGATAGAACAGACAAACATTTCTCCTTCCACATTCAAAGGTCGATGATATTCAGGTCCTGATGAATCGAGTGACTCTGTCAGATCTTGACGTGATCTCTGATTTGAGTTTCCCTCTGCAAATCCTCCCCTGTGAAAGGAGTTTATAAAAGTTATCACTGTAATTACAGGATAGAAATTCAGATCAGATAACTTTACTTTCGATGGAACATTATTTCCTCTCTCATTCCTCAAAGCTGTAAATCCCCGTCCCACACACTCTCCATCCTCCCTGTGCTGAAATCCAAACCCATCGCATCATCTTTCAGTGGCCCTAAACCATAAGTGAAAGGGTGAGAGAGCGAGTGTGAGAGAGCGAGTGTGAGAAAGTGTGATTCCAGCAGTGGGCTCGGTGTGGAGAATGAAGTGGGGCAGGTGGAGCATGTTTCAGTGGGGCAGCAGTGATCATAATTTCGTTCGGTTTAGAAGAGTTATGGAAAAGGACAGGGGACAGTCAAATGTGAAAATTCTTAACTGGAGGAGGGCTAATTCCAGTGAGTGAAAAAGGGATCTTGTCCAGGTGGATTGGAATCAAAAATTGG
The DNA here is from genome assembly GCF_035084215.1 of Heptranchias perlo. Classification (NCBI taxonomy): domain Eukaryota; kingdom Metazoa; phylum Chordata; class Chondrichthyes; order Hexanchiformes; family Hexanchidae; genus Heptranchias; species Heptranchias perlo. Next base: position 77,946 of record NW_027139843.1, read on the forward strand.
CAGGCAGAACAGTAATTGAACAGTGGGAGGCCTTCAAGGAGGAGTTGGTTCAGGTACAGAGTAGACAAATTCCCACGAGGAGGAAAGGAACGGCATCCAAAGCGAGAGCTCCCTGGATGACTGAAGATTTCGAGATCACCACTGCTCCTTCATTTACAGAAGCTCCCTGACCGATCACCATTTCTCCTTCATTTACAGATGCTCCCTGACCGATCAACATTTCTCCTTCATTTGCAGATGCTCCCCGACCAATCACCATATCTCCTTCATTTACAGATGCTCCCTGACCATTCACCATCTCCCCTTCATTTACAGACGCTCCCTGACCAGTCACCATTTCTCCTTCATTTACAGACGCTCCCTGACCGATCACCATTTCTCCTTATTTACAGTCGCTCCCTGATGGATCACCATTTCTCCTTCATTTAAAGACGCTCCCTGATGGATCACCATTTCTCCTTCATTTAAAGACGCTCCCTGACTGATCACTATTTCTCCTTCATTTACAGAAGCTCCCTGACCGATCACCATATCTCCTTCATTTACAGATGCTCCCTGACCATTCACCATCTCCCCTTCATTTACAGACGCTCCCTGACCAGTCACCATTTCTCCTTCATTTACAGACGCTCCCTGACCAGTCACCATTTCTCCTTATTTGCAGTCGCTCCCTGATGGATCACCATTTCTCCATCATTTACAGACGCTCCCTGACTGATCACTATTTCTCCTCCATTTACAGACGCTCCCTGACCGATCACCATTTCTCCTTCATTTACAGACGCTCCCTGACCGATCACCATTTCTCCTTCATTTACAGACGCTCCCTGACCAGTCACCATTTCTCCTGATTTGCAGTCGCTCCCTGATGGATCACATTTCTCCTTCATTTACAGACGCTCCCTGACTGATCACTATTTCTCCTCCATTTACAGACGCTCCCTGACCGATCACCATTTCTCCTTCATTTGCAGACGCTCCCTGGCCGATCCCCATTTCTCCTTCATTTACAGACGCTCCCTGACCGATCACCATTTCTCCTTCATTTGCAGACGCTCCCTGGCCGATCCCCATTTCTCCTTCATTTACAGACGCTCCCTGACCGATCACCATTTCTCCTTCATTTGCAGACGCTCCCTGACCGATCACCATTTCTCCTTCATTTGCAGACGCTCCCTGTCCGATCACCATTTCTCCTTCATTTACAGACGCTCCCTGACCGATCACCATTTCTCCTTCATTTACAGACGCTCCCTGACCGATCACCATTTCTCCTTCATTTACAGACGCTCCCTGACCGATCCCCATTTCCCCTTCATTTCCCGGCGGGGAGTGAGGGGGGGATAATGTTCACTGTTTTATATTCGGGTCTGGGGCCGCACTCGGGGTTTGTAAAGCCTGAGCCTGGGCCTGAGCCCGGACCCGGGCCCCGGGGTTTATTGAGCCTCTTGCTCCGATCCTCTGACCTGCACCGAACGCGCTCCTCCCGCAGCCTCGACTGGCCGCGCATGCTCAGGACACACTGACCGATAATGAGTCACTACTGCGCCTGCGCACTGGGCTCCACTGATTCAGATAGGGCACAATCTGTACCGCGCTGCATGCTGGGTGATGCAGCCGCCATTGATGATCTTAATATCAGGCCGAAAAACAAAAACATTGGAAGCACATAATTCAAGTGTTTAATTATTTTATAAATAATTCAATCGTTCAATTAATTTCATAAATAATTGAACAGTTTAATTCATTAAATAATCAATTGTTTAATTTATTACATTAAAAATTTGTATTTTTTTATTGTATAAATAATCATAAAAATAATTCAATCGTTTAATTCATTATATAAATATTCCTTTGTTTAATTTATTATATAAATAATTCAATATTTAGTTGAATTATTTATATGATGAATGAAACACTTGAATTATTTACATAATAAATTAAACAATTGTTTATATAGTAAATTTAACACTTGTATTATTTATATAATGATTTGAGCTTTTGAGTTATTTATATAATAAATTAAACACTTGAATTATTTCTATCATAAATTAAATAATTGAATTATTTAGATAATCAAATGATCAATTAATTGTTTATATAATACATTTAAAAATGTTTCTTTATATACTAAATTTAACACTTGTATTATTCATGGAATGAATTAAGCTATTGAATTATTTTTACAATAAATTAAACACTTGAATTATTTATATAATGAATTAAGCAATTGAATTGTTTGTAGAAGAAATTAAACACTTGAATTATTCACATCATAAATTAAACAATTCATTATGAATTAAACTATTGGATTATTTATATAATAAATTAGACACATGAATTATTATATAATAAATTAAGCTGTTGAATTATTTATATGATGAATTAATGTATTGAATTATTTATATAATATAAACTATTGAATTATTCATACAATTAAATAGTTGAACTAATTATACATTAAATTAAATAATTATTGATATAATAAATTAAACAATTGGCTTCTTTATATCATAAATTAAGCAATTGATTATTTTTATATTGAATTAAACTATTGAATTATTTAGATTACATTTTAAACAATTGAATTATTTATATAATAAAGTAAACAAAATGGCGGCCGGCACGACCACCATCTTGGGCAAAATGGCGGGCAACGCGCCCACCATCTTGGACAAAATGGCGGCAGGCGCGGCCACCATCTTGGACAAAATGGCGGCCGGCGCGGCCACCATCTTGGACAAAATGGCGGCCGGCGCGGCCACCATTTTAGAAAAAATGGCCGCCGCCACCTTAGCAGATGGCGGCAAGTGGTCGGCAGAGTGTCCCCGGTGATCCCGCAGTGACCCCAGAATGATGGCAGAGTGCAGCCCGTCAGTCCAGAGTGCAGCCGGGGATGCCAGAGTGATGCCAGAGCGGCGGCCTTTGTGTTTGGGCTACAACCACAACAACAACTTGTATTTATAATATATATTAACTATATATTAATAATGTATTTATATATTTCTATGTGTTATGGCACGGGGACAGCATGGGCCACCATCTTGGAAAAAGTATGTTTTGACCACCAGCACAACAGGTCCAACGACAACAATGTCCCAGTGACCTCCCCCCCAGTGTCCCAGAATGTCCCAGTGATCCCCCAGTGTCCCCAGAATGTCCCAGTGACCTCCCCCCCAGTGTCCCCAGAATGTCCCAGTGATCCCCCCAGTGTCCCCAGAATGTCCCAGTGATCCCCAGTGTCCCCAGAATGTCCCAGTGACCTCCCCCCCCAGTGTCCCCAGAATGTCCAGTGATCCCCAGTGTCCCCAGAATGTCCCAGTGATCCTCCAGTGTCCCCAGAATGTCCCAGTGATCCCCCAGTGTCCCCAGAATGTCCCAGTGATCCCAGAGTAACCAGACATTACTCACGTGGCCCCCATCGGGTCCAGGCTGCGGTGAAGGTCTCAGTCAGTCAGTCCCCAGCGAGAGAACGATTCTTGGCCCAGGATTCCTCCTCCTCCTCCTCACAAAATGTCTCTTTCTGGATCATCTCCTTGCAGCATTTCATCGAAAGTTTCCTGAGGGGAGAGAGAGAGAGAATTGATTAAAATACAAAAGCAAGGATTAAAAAGGCACAGCAAGAGCCCAGAGCTCCCTCCCTCCACTAACTCTCTCTCTCCCTCCCTCTTGCTTCTATCCCTAATCCAAGTTTGCAGGATTTTTCTCTGGTGCTTTGCCTCTGATTCCCCTGACAGGTGTCTGTCTGTCTGTTTGTGCTGCTCAGTGTTTGCTGCAGAGTTCAAACCTCCCCTGGGTTTGTTTTCTCTTCTGTCCTGGGTCCCGGAGACACAATTTCTGGACTTTGTTGCAACTTCTGTTCTGTTTGTTGCCATGTGGGCTTTACTGTTTTCTCTTGTTTGAATTAGCAGCTCCCCCATCCCTGTTCAATCTCTCCCCCCCTCTCCCTGTTCAATCTCTCCCCCCCTCTCCCTGTTCAATCTCTCCCCCCACTCCCTGTTCAATCTCTCCCCCCCCCTCTCCCTGTTCAATCTCTCCCCCCCCTCTCCCTGTTCAATCTCTCCCCCCCCCTCTCCCTGTTCAATCTCTCCCCCCCCTCTCCCTGTTCAATCTCTCCCCCCCTCTCCTGTTCAATCTCTCCCCCCCTCTCCCTGTTCAATCTCCCCCCCCCTCTCCCTGTTCAATCTCTCCCCCCCTCTCCCTGTTCAATCTCTCCCCCCCTCTCCCTGTTCAATCTCTCCCCCCCTCTCCCTGTTCAATCTCTCCCCCCTCTCCTGTTCAATCTCTCCCCCCCTCTCCCTGTTCAATCTCTCCCCCCCTCTCCCTGTTCAATCTCTCCCCCCCTCTCCCTGTTCAATCTCTCCCCCCCTCTCCCTGTTCAATCTCTCCCCCCCTCTCCCTGTTCAATCTCTCCCCCCCTCTCCCTGTTCAATCTCTCCCCCCCTCTCCCTGTTCAATCTCTCCCCCCCTCTCCCTGTTCAATCTCTCCCCCCCTCTCCCTGTTCAATCTCTCCCCCCCTCTCCCTGTTCAATCTCTCCCCCCCTCTCCCTGTTCAATCTCTCCCCCCCTCTCCCTGTTCAATCTCTCCCCCCCTCTCCCTGTTCAATCTCTCCCCCCTCTCCCTGTTCAATCTCTCCCCCTCTCCCTGTTCAATCTCTCCCCCCTCAGAGAGAGATAAAGACAGAGAGAGAGGGAGAGAGAGAGAGAGGGAGAGAGAGAGAGAGGAGAGGGAGAGAGGGGGAGGGAGGGAGGGAGGGAGGGAGGGAGAGAGAGAGAGGGAGGGAGGGAGGGAGGGAGGGAGGGAGGGAGGGAGAGAGAGGGCGAGAAGGAGAGAGAGGGCGAGAAAGGGAGAGAGAGGGCGAGAAAGGGAGAGAGAGGGCGAGAAAGGGAGAGAGGGAGAATGAGAAGGGAGAGAGAGAGGGCGAGAAAGGGAGAGAGAGGGCGAGAAAGGGAGAGAGAGGGCGAGAAAGGGAGAGAGAGGGCGAGAAAGGGAGAGAGAGGGCGAGAAAGGGAGAGAGAGGGCGAGAAAGGGAGAGAGAGGGCGAGAAAGGGAGAGAGGGCGAGAAAGGGGAGAGAGGGCGAGAAAGGAGAGAGAGGGCGAGAAAGGGAGAGAGAGGGCGAGAAAGGGAGAGAGAGGGCGAGAAAGGGAGAGAGAGGGCGAGAAAGGGAGAGAGAGGGCGAGAAAGGAGAGAGAGGGCGAGAAAGAGAGAGAGGGGAGAAAGGGAGAGAGGGCGAGAAAGGGAGAGAGAGGGCGAGAAAGGGAGAGAGAGGGCGAGAAAGAGAGAGAGAGGGCGAGAAAGAGAGAGAGAGGGAGAGAAAGGGAGAGAGGGCGAGAAAGGGAGAGAGAGGGCGAGAAAGGGAGAGAGAGGGCGAGAAAGAGGGAGAGAGAGGGCGAGAAAGGGAGAGAGGGCGAGAAGGGAGAGAGGGCGGAGAAAGGGAGAGAGGGCGAGAAAGGGAGAGAGGGGCGAGAAAGGGAGAGAGGGCGAGAAAGGAGAGAGGGCGAGAAAGGGAGAGAGGGCGAGAAAGGGAGAGAGGGCGAGAAGGGAGAGAGAGGGCGAGAAAGGAGAGAGAGGGCGAGAAAGGGAGAGAGAGGGCGAGAAAGGGAGAGAGGGCGAGAAAGGGAGAGAGGGCGAGAAAGGGAGAGAGGGCGAGAAAGGGAGAGAGGGGGAGAAAGGGAGAGAGGGGGAGAAAGGGAGAGAGAGGGCGAGAAAGGGAGAGAGAGGGCGAGAAAGAGAGAGAGGGGGGAGAAAGGGAGAGAGGGCGAGAAAGGGAGAGAGGGCGAGAAAGGGAGAGAGGGCGAGAAAGGGAGAGAAAGGGAGAGAGGGCGGAAGAGAGAGAGAGGGCGAGAAAGAGAGAGAGAGGGCGAGAAAGGGAGAGAGAGGGCGAGAAAGGGAGAGAGAGGGCGAGAAAGGGAGAGAGAGGGCGAGAAGGAGAGAGAGGGCGAGAAAGAGAGAGAGGGCGAGAAAGGGAGAGAGGGCGAGAAAGAGAGAGAGAGGGCGAGAAAGGAGAGAGAGGGCGAGAAAGAGAGAGAGGGGGAGAAGAGAGGGCGAGAAAGGGAGAGAGAGGGCGAGAAAGGAGAGAGAGGGCGAGAAAGGAGAGAGGCGAGAAGGGAGAGAGGGAGAGAAAGGGAGAGAGGGAGAGAAAGGGAAGAGGGCGAGAAAAGGGTGAGAGAGGGCGAGAAAGATAGAGGGGCGAGAAAGAGAGAGAGGGCGAGAAAGAGAGAGAGGGCGAGAAAGGAGAGAGAGGGCGGAGAAAGGGAGAGAGAGGGCGAGAAAGGAGAGAAGGGAAGAGAGGGCGAGAAGGGAGAGAGAGGGCGAGAAAGGGAGAGAGAGGGCGAGAAAGAGGAGAGAGGGCGAGAAAGGGAGAGAGGGCGAGAAAGAGAGAGAGGGCGAGAAAGAGAGAGAGGGCGAGAAGAGAGAGAGGGGAGAAAGGGAGAGAGGGCGAGAAAGGGAGAGAGAGGGCGAGAAAGGGAGAGGAGGGCGAGAAAGGGAGAGAGGGCGAGAAAGGGAGAGAGGGCGAGAAAGGGAGAAGAGGCAGAAAGGAGAGAGGGCCGAAAGGGAGAGAGGCGAGAAGGGAGAGAGGGCGAGAAAGGAGAGAGGGCGAGAAAGGAGAGAGAGGGCGAGAAAGAGAGAGGGCAGAGAAAGAGAGCGAGGGCGAGAAAGGGAGAGAGGGAGAGAAAGGGAGACGAGGCGAGAAAGGAGAGAGAGGGCGAGAAAGGGAGAGAGGCGAGAAAGGGAGAGAGGCGAGAAAGGGAGAGAGGGCGAGAAAGGGAGAGAGGGAGGAGAACGGGAGAGAGGCGAGAAAGGAGAGAGGGCGAGAAAGAGAGAGAGGGCGAGAAAGAGAGAGAGGGCGAGAAAGGGAGAGGCGAGAAAGAGAGAGAGGCGAGAAAGAGAGACGAGGGCGAGAAAGAGAGAGAGGGCGCAGAAAGAGAGAGAGGGCGAGAGAGGGAGAGAGGGCGAGAAAGGGAGAGAGGGCGAGAAAGGGAGAGAGGGCGAAGAAAGAGGAGAGAGGGCGAGAAAGAGAGGAGAGACGAGAAAGAGAACAGAGAGGCGAGAAAGAAGAGAGAGGGCCGAGAAGAGAGAGAGAGAGAAAGGAGAGCGAAGAAAGGCGAGAAAGAGAGAGGGTCGAGAAAGAGAGAGGGCGAGAAAGAGAGAGGGGCGAGAAGAGAGAGAGGGCGAGAAAGAGAGAGTGGGTAAAGGGAACGATTCACTGAGAGATTGCAATGTTAAGTGCAACGGTTATTTGAGGGGTTCAGTCCCTGAACGGGCTGTATTTTGACAGACACTTTTTACAGTAAGGCGAGTTGAGTTGAGTTTAGTTTACGGGAGGTCGGGTACAATCCGTGTCTGGGACTCACTGGCCCTGTGAAATATTGAATTTTGCTCACAATATGGTGTGTTTTGGATTAATAGGGACAAGGTTTAACTGTACTGGGCTGGATTGTTTTATAAATCTCTCATTGACTGGGTCTTTCAGACCAGGATGGGAGCTGCTCCTCTCTCTCTCTGTAAAGATGCTGTGGAGATGCCGGTGATGGACTGGGGTGGACAAATGTAAGGAATCTTTACAACACCAGGTTATAGTCCACCAGTTTTATTCGAAAATCACAAGCTTTCGGAGGCTTTCTCCTTTGTCAGGTGAGTGTGGAGGGGGGACTCGGTTTGGGTGAGGGAAGAGGGGGAGACAGGCTGTGAGGGTTTCAAATCAGTAAAATAGGTCCTTGAAATGTGGCTCATTCCAACAGACAGGTCTCCTGGTCAAACCAATCCTGTTATTCAAATTCTTTGATTGCCTTGACAACCTGCAGTTGGAAAGATTATCTGTAATCACCAGGCATTGTGCTCTGACTATAAAGCGGTGCCTTTCATGGAATCCCACACTCACCTGACGAAGGAGAAAGCCTCCGAAAGCTTGTGATTTTCAAATAAAACTGTTGACTATAAACTGGTGTTGTCAGATTCCTTACATCTCTCTGTAAACACCCCTGAGGCAGTGAAACACTCTCTGACAAACTGTTCACAGGAACCAACCCATCAGACATGGGAATATACAAATACCTGGGACTGGAAATGAGCCTCCCACCAACAGAGCAGAGAGAAGGAGGAAATCATCACACCTTCAAGATCTGGATCGGTTTTGTCTTTGGAGCAGGTTCTGGTTAATTTTACTGCTTTAAAGTTATGTTATGGGACCAGTGAGACTGAGACACACACACAACACACACACACACACAGACTGTACAGTCAGGAGACACGTGTCCCTTGTACAGACATTGGGTTTGAATTGAGCTGAGCTGTGCCACAAATGAATATGGGATTAAAATCTCAAATTCCAATCAGTTGCTCCCGAGCTTCCCCATGTGTCTGTGTGTTCCATTACAATACAATTTCACATGGGGGCCCAAAATGGCTTCGGAATTAACACGATTTCTTTCTGAGTTGTCGGTGACCTTTTCAAAAATTAAACTTCAAACTAAGAAAACATTTGGAGGCTGTTTTCACATTTGGGCCCTCTGGGTGCTGCAGGGACGCTCCCTGAAAGAGCTTTTAATTTCAATTAAGACCCGAGATATGTCACATTGTCAGCCTCTGAATAATAGTTTGATCCACTTTGTGTTATTTCTGAAAAGTTGCACTTGCAATGAACGAAGGGAGGAATTGGGCTCGAACAGATGGTGATATTCTGTCGGACGGTCGGTACTGAGGGAGCGCTGCACTGTCAGACGGTCAGTTGTGTGTCTCAGTGTCAGCTCCTGTACAATGTCCAGTGATCCTCCAGTGTCCCCAGAATGTCCCAGTGATCCCCCAGTGTCCCCAGAATGTCCCAGTGATCCCCCGGTGTCCCCCAGATTTCCCAGTGTCCCCAGAATGTCCAGTGATCCCCCAGAGTAACCCAGACATTACTCACGTGGCCCCCATCGGGTCCAGGCTGCGGTGAACGTCTCAGTCAGTCAGTCCCCAGCGGAGAGAACGATTCTTGGCCCAGGATTCCCCCTCATCCTCCTCCTTCTCACAAATGTCTCTTTCTGGACATCTCCTTGCAGCATTTCATCGAAAAGTATCCTGAGGGGGGAGACAGAGAGAGAGAGAGAGGGAATGATTAAAATACAAAAGCAAGGGATTAAAAGGCACAGCAAGAGCCCAGAGCTTCCTCTCCTCCACTCCCCCCTCTCTCCCCCCTCCTCCCACTTCCCTCTCCCCAGTTACACCGACAATCCCTCAGCCCCAACACTGAGACACAAATCCCGGTTACAAACAAGAGAATCTAAAGAGAGAGAAAAGTTGGGAGAGAGACAGAGAGAGAAATACACTCAGGACAGGCTGGAGGACCCCGGCAGACTGAGAGATTGTCCCCACCTCTGGGAGGGTTTGGGACGAGACTCACGGCATCCCCTCCCCCCGGGGAGCTCCCTGCTTCAGCCTTTGAGATATTAGACTGAATCTCAATGTGTCTCCCTCAGGGACCTGTCCATTCTCATGTTAATCCAGGACAGCCCAGGGCAGGACTGGTTTGACCAGGAGACCTGTCTGTTGGAATGAGCCACATTTCAAGGACCTATTTACTGATTTGAAACCCTCACAGCCTGTCTCCCCCTCTTCCCTCACCCCAAACCGAGTCCCCCCACCCTCAGCCTGTCTCCCCCTCTTCCCTCACCCCAAACCGAGTCCCCCCACCCTCAGCCTGTCTCCCCCTCTTCCCTCACCCCAAACCGAGTCCCCCCCACCCTCAGCCTGTCTCCCTCTTCCCTCACCCAAACCGAGACCCCCCCACCCTCAGCCTGTCTCCCCCTCTTCCCTCACCCCAAACCGAGTCCCCCCCACCCTCAGCCTGTCTCCCCCTCTTCCCTCACCCCAAACCGAGTCCCCCCTACCCTCAGCCTGTCTCCCCCTTCTTCCCTCACCCCCAAACCGAGTCCCCCCCACCCTCAGCCTGTCTCCCCCTCTTCCCTCACCCCAAACCGAGTCCCCCCCACCCTCAGCCTGTCTCCCCCTCTTCCCTCACCCCAAACCGAGTCCCCCCCCCCTCAGCCTGTCTCCCCCTCTTCCCTCACCCCAAACCAGTCCCCCCACCCTCAGCCTGTCTCCCA